>NW_020526819.1:0-92692 GCF_003368295.1 Carassius auratus
ACCAGCCGCAATTAATGTTGACAGCTAGCAGGAGTGTGGTGGGGTGCGAGGTCTGTTTTGACCAATGGATGGAGACCTCAAGGCAGTGGCCTTAATGCTTATCTGAAGATTTGTCTTTATAGATTACAGTTTACATTGTACTTACTGAAGTACACCTCTGCATGCAGACACCCAACTGTACAAATTCATTTATAGATTTAAAACCCAGTCCTGAACCGGGAGAACCATGTTCTGCAGAGTTCAGTTCCAACACACTTGCTTGGACATTGCTACTGATCCTGAAGACCTTGCTTAGCTTAGGTGTGTTTATTTGGGGTAGCTAAACTTTGCAGGACACTGGCCATCCAAGAGGAGGACTGAGAGTCCTGACATTAGCATTTACATTCAGTGCATGTGATTTATCAACACTGAGTACATCTTAAAATGTACAGCTCATGAAAAATAAAAGTTCTAGATGGACAAACATTAAATGAATAAACCAGTGTGAATAAAAAATATATTAAAATACATTTGGAGGTAGGTTGAAAATGCCAGAATGGGAAGTTTTAAAGTACAGCTTGAAGTGTGAAGTTTATTCTTGTACACAGATATGGCATATTCATGGTAGTACACATGAAATTAATGTATTTATTTGCCATTTTACGTAAATAGAAATCCTGTCTCCCCCTCTAGTGGACATTAAGTGTAAGACCTTCATTGCTCAGATAATGAAAGTCACTAGGATTTTTGAGAAGGAAATTTGGTGAAACATTAAAATTTTAGTCGTTGTCAATTACTCTCATAATAAATGATAATAATGTTCAAATATATGTTGGCTTTCTCAAGGCCAACAAAGAAGACTAAAAGAAAAACCATTCAATTTAGTATGTAATAAAACGAATATTACTAATATATTTCATAAATTTAACTATAGTAATTTTCCCAATTAATTATTAATGTCACACACACCTACCTAGTGCCTTTTGACTTAAAAGATGAGAGTGGTAAATGTTACAGACATATTATCATGGAACTGATTTTTATTTCCTCTTCACTTTTATCCAAGGAGACAAAACTATTTGCACTGTATTTACAGTGGGACAATATTCATACAATACTATAACCTAGAAATAATTTAAAGGCGTGACTTGCAAGTCACAGCAGCAAGAATTATGTGCGCAGCAACATCTGACTCAAATATTATGTTAATTAACAGTGAGCGGTGGTTTCTAGACACTACTCTTATAAGACTCTTATTCTGAAAGAATGTAAGATCGAGTTGAAGGCGGAGCGATCCGACCAATCAGATGAAAGGAGCGTTTCAGTTCCGCCCACAAATGCGAATGAAATATTGAAGCCATAAGCCGTTTTTTAAACCCAAAACGACAAAATGAGAAATCAAGTCAAAAACTCATTTTCCGTTTGTTAACCTAGATGGAATAACGAATAAACGAGCCATTTTTTCCATTTCTCGTTATTTAATTCATGTTCTCTCACTTGAATCCTCTTGAGTTTTTCGTTTTCTGTTTTTTAATTTGAAACGGATTTGGAATGGACGGAAGATACCCTGATTGTACACGGACCAACAAAATCAGGGTATCTTTCCGTCCATTCCAAATCCGTTTCAAATTAAAAAACAGAAAACTAAAGACTCAAGAGGATTCAAGTGAGATAACATGAATTAAATAACGAGAAATTGAAAAATGGCTCGTTTATTCGTTATTCCATCTAGGTTAACAAACGGAAAATGAGTTTTTGACTTGATTTCTCATTTTGTCGTTTTGGGTTTAAAAAACGGCTTATGGCTTCAATATTTCATTCGCACTTGTGGGCGGAGCTGAAACGCTCCTTTTATCTGATTGGTCGAATCGCTCCGCCTTCAACTCGATCTTACATTCTTTCAGAATAAGAGTCTTATAAGAGTAGTGTCTGAAACCACCGCTTACTGTTAATTAACATAATATTTGAGTCAGATGTTGCTGCGCACATAATTCGTGCTGCTGTGACTTGCAAGTCACCCCTTTAAATTATTTCTAGGTTATAGTATTGTATGAATATTGTCCCACTGTAAATACAGTGCAAATAGTTTTGTCTCCTTGGATAAAAGTGAAGTGGAAATAAAATCAATAATAGACTGAACAGTTCCATGATAATATGTCTGTAACATTTACCACTCTCATCTTTTAAGTCAAAAGGCACTAGGTAGGTGTGTGTGTGTGTGACATTAATAATTAATTGGGAAAATTAATATAGTTAAATTTATGAAATAAATTAGTAATATTCGTTTTATTACATACTAAATTGAATGTTTTTTCTTTTAGTCTTCTTTGTTGGCCTTGAGAAAGCCAACATATATTTGAACATTATTATCATTTATTATGAGAGTAATTGACAACGACTAAAATTTGAATGTTTCACCAAATTTCCTTCTCAAAAAATCCTAGTGACTTTCATTATCTAAGCAATGAAGGTCTTACACTTAATGTCCACTAGAGGGGGAGAGAGGATTTCTATTTACGTAAAATGGCAAATAAATTTCATGTGTACTACCATGAATATGCCATATCTGTGTACAAGAATAAACTTCACACTTCAAGCTGTACTTAAAACTTCCCATTCTGGCTTTTTCAACCTACCTCCAAATTTATTTTAAGATTTATTTTTTATTCACCCTGGTTTATGCATTTAATGTTTGTCCATCTGGAACTTTTATTTTTCATGAGCTGTACATTTTAAGATGTACTCTGTGTTGATAAATCACATGCACTGAATGTAAAGTGCTAATGTCAGGACTCTCAGTCCTCCTCTTGGATTGCCAGTGTCCTGCAAAGTTTAGATACCCCAAATAAACACACCTAAGCTAAGCAAGGTCTTCAGGATCAGTAGCAATGTCCAAGCAAGTGTGTTGGAACTGAACTCTGCAGAACATGGTTCTCCCGGTTCAGGACTGGGTTTTAAATCTATAAATGAATTTGTACAGTTGGGTGTCTGCATGCAGAGGTGTACTTCAGTAAGTACAATGTAAACTGTAATCTATAAAGACAAATCTTCAGATAAGCATTAAGGCCACTGCCTTGAGGTCTCCATCCATTGGTCAAAACAGACCTCGCACCCCACCACACTCCTGCTAGCTGTCAACATTAATTGCGGCTGGTGCCAAATAAAAATTATTATGTATCCCTTGTGCATTGTTCAAATTCACTACCCTTTCGTTATGTTCGGGATGAAAACATTCACTCAATTAAACTGCTATAAGCATTAGATCATTTTTTCCCCCCTAATTTATTGTTGGTGGATGTTTTTTTTCACTGACTTCCATTATAATTACATTTTGATTGAAAAGCCATGAAACATATGATGATTGTTCATGTGAAACAAATGATTGTTTGTGGTTTTCCCTGTTGGGAAGAGGTAAAATTTGTTATTTTTTACAGTTGATCACTAGATGGGACCATCAACCCTTTAGATAGGCCTGTGCAAAAAAAAAGCTTAGTTTCTGACTTGTATATAGAGTTATGTGGAGTATAACAGCAAATTATATTGTGTGTATGTGTGTAGGAGAGATAGAGAGAGAGAGAGAGAGAGAGAGAGAGACTTTTGCGCACTTACCTTGATGTATTTGAGAAAATCTAAATGTACACCTCAGCTCTCAGAACTACATGGAGTAAACAAAAGTGTATTTATGCACCTGTTGCTTTTTAATGGTGGTGATAAGTATAGACTAAACAAAAACAAAGTACATGGATTTAAACACTTGCATGCCATCCTTCTGGTCATTTGATGGTGAGAAAAGCAGCAAGCAATACGAGAAAGGGCTTGACTTGAACCAGAGTTTTAGAAATGATTATGCAGCTTGACCCCTCCAGCGAGTTGCTGCTTATTTGAAGTTGGTATTGCATTTTGGTCCATAATCAATTATGTTCAAAGTAGTTTTTTTTATAAGATTTAAAGGTTTTAAACTGGCTTCACCATCAAGAAAAGACAAGCATTTCACACATAGGCCCTCCGTTCTTTTCACCATCAAAAGTCAGCAGGTGCATAAACACACTTCTTTTTTTTTATTGTTTAGTCCATGTAGTTCTGAGAGCATGAGGTGCATATTTGGATTTTTGCAGATACATCAAGGTAAGTAAACAAAGGTCTCTCTCACTCTCTCTCTCTCTCTCTCTCTCTCTCAAACACACACACATACACACACTATAATTTGCTGTTAAACTCCATATAACTCTATATACAGGCCAGAAACTAAGCCTTTTTTGCACAGGCCTAAAGGGTTAATGGTCCCACCTAGTGATCAACTGTAAAAATAACAAATGTTACCTCTTCCCAACAGGGAAAACCACCAACAATCAAGAGTGCATGATTATATGGTGTCATGGCTTTGCAATCAAAAAATGTCGTTATAATGGAAGTCAATGGGGCAAAAACAGCCACCAACAATAAATGAGGGAGAAAAAATTAAAATCTAATGCTGCACAAAACTAACAATACATCAAAGCCAATCTACAGTTACTAATCTTTGACATGCCCAAGACTGTCATAAAAGGTAAAAAAAAATATCCAGTCCACAATTACTTTTTATATAGAAAATATGTCATTTTGTGTGTGTTTTTTCTTCCCAAATCAGTGACATAATTTATGAACTTGGTAATTAAAGAGTTAAAATCTTGGATTTGTTTTAAACATTTGGTAGTTTGATCAGGACTGAGGGTGATTAATAGATTTATGCAAAAAAAAAAAAAGAGACATTTTTACAGCATTTTAATTTAGTGGGTGTTTTCATCCCGAACATAACAAAAGGGTAGTGAATTTACCCACAGTATACTGTTGAGTTTTTGAAAAATTTCAAGTATTTTCCCAAAATAAGTGTCAAAATAAGATTTGTCACCAATCATTCCATTATCTGCAACACAGAGAAAGTTGTGGCCAAAATAAGACTCAACTTTACCCCCTAGTGGACGAAAACGTCCCCAACAACGCATATGGGGTATTATGTAACAGCAAGTCATTTGTGCAAGTACATTTGACTTGCAGTTTTTCCAAAACTTAATCATTTTTATTTGGTACCAGCTGCAGTAGTTAATGTTGTTTTATATTATACAGCTATCATTGAGCTAAGGTATACCCCCCTACCACACCATCTATCATTGAAGAACCTGTGTTACACAGATATGGCATATTCATGGTAGTACACATGAAATTAATGTATTTATCTGTCATTTAAACTTACATAAACAGAAATCCTGTCTCCCCCTCTAGTGGACCTTAAGTGTAAGACCTTCATCGCTCAGATAATGAAAGTCACTAGGATTTTTTGAGAAGGAAAAAGTCTGACCAGTTACAGCAACGAGTCAAAGGAGTCTGAAGATCTGAGCTGAATTTTGTGAAACAATAAAATTTTAGTCGTTGTCAATTACTCTCATAATAAATGATAATAATGTTCAAATATATGTTGGCTTTCTCAAGGCCAACAAAGAAGACTAAAAGAGAAACATCATTCAATTTTGTCTGTAATAAAACTAATAATTCTAATTTATTTAATAAATTTAACTATATTAATTTCCTCAATTAATTATTAATGTCACACACACCTACCTAGTGCCATTAGACTTAAAAGATGAGAGTGGTAAATGTTACAGACATATTATCATGGAAATGTTCAGTCTATTATTGATTTTTATTTCCACTTCACTTTTATCCAAGAAGACAGAACTATTTGCACTGTATTTACAGTGGGACAATATTCATACAATACTATAACCTAGAAATAATTTAAAGGGGTGACTTGCAAGTCGCAAAAACGCGAATTATGTGTCTACATCTGGTTTCAGATATTGGTCTTGTAAGACTCTTATTCTGAAAGACTGAGGAGACCGAGTTGAAGGCGGAGCGATCCGACCAATCAGATGAAAGGAGCATTTCAGCTCTGCCCACAAGTGCGAATGAAATATTGAAGCCATAAACCGTTTTTTAAACCCCAAACGACAAAATGAGAAATCAAGTCAAAAACTCATTTTCCGTTTGTTAACCTAGATGGAATAACGAATAAACGAGCCATTTTTCCATTTCTCATTATTTAATTCATGTTTTCTCACTCAAATCCTCTTGAGTCTTTCGTTTTCTGTTTTTTAATTTAAAACGGATTTGGAATGGACGGAAGATACCCTGATTTTTGTCGATTTTCTGAATTTTATTTCCTAATTGAACATGAAAATAACAAATGATTTTCCAGGGCCCAAAGAGTAAAATTCCTGACATATTTTTGCTCCACTCATGAACACATGAAGCTGAACTCATGAAGCTGATTTCACCAGAGGAACCAAGTCATTCCTTCCAAGTCACAAATGAGTCTCAAGTTAAAACCCAAGTCCTCAAAGAGTTAAAGTTAATGAGCTAATTAAGTGACTAATTAAATGATGATTGTGAATTGGTGATGAACACCTGCTGTTATTAAGAATTACAGAGGATCAGATTTTGATGTTTTATTGGTTAAAATTATGCCACCATCATGAAGATCAGTGTTTGATTTAGTTGTGCTCTTGACCTTTGATTGGTTGTGCTAGATTTTTCTCTGTATGTGCTGTAGTGGAGAAAAGAGACTAGTGCTATATGATGAATATGTAGTCACAATTAACTGGTTTAGCTATATCCAAAATAATATATATTTTCATAGGTTTAGTTTTTTGTTTTTTTTTAACAAACACCCCAATGCTGCTGCAACATGTGAAAAAAGGCATTTCTATAATATTTAGATTTCTCTCTTTTTTGCGAAAGCGACATACAGTTCTGTGGTGATGGCAAGATGAAGCCTCATGAAGCATTAAGATTTTCAGCCAAGTGGTTCACAAAAGGGTTAATTTCTAGAAAGTTAATTGGTTCACAATACCACCTGGTGGCCAACAAGTGTAAAACAAGCAGATTTATTACAGACAGAAGTGTAAAGTCCAGGGGTCAGAAAGTAAAATTCCTGACATATTTTTGTTCCACTCATGAACTCAGCAGCTGATTTCATCAGAGGAACAAAGTCATTCCTTCCTAGTCACAAACGAGTCTCAAGTTAAATCCCAAGTCCTAAAAGATTTAAAGTTTGTGAGATAATTAAGTGACTAATTAAATGATGATTGTGCATTAGTGATAAAAACCTGCTGTTATTGACAATTACAGAGGATCGGATGATTTATTGGTTAAAATGATGCCACCATCATGGAGATCAGTGTTTGCTTTAGTTGGGCTCTTGACCCTTTTAATAGGGGTGGGTGGATAGATCTAAATATCGATCTAAACACTGGTATTGGTATCAGATCGATACAATTGTTATTGAATTGATATTTTAATTTAAATATCTCTCATCTACGTTCATTATACTTTGCTCGTGTCTTCTATCTCTACAATCTTGAATAAACGCTGCTTTTACATCCTGGCCCACTTTGCTACTCCTCCCCCTCCTGCTGCTCTGCTGTGATTCGTTGTTGTGTCGTCACGTGACTCACTGACACAACGCGCAGAGGAGCAGCGAACAGAGTGAACGTAACTGATAGCACATTGAAGTCCAGAAGGGGGGCTCAGGGAATGTAATTGCACAGGTATATTTGTTCTTTGTTTGTTCTTCAGTAATAATTGTGTGCACTTTATTTCATTTGCTTTTAAAACCAGAAAAAAGGGAGATTTGTTATTCTTATTTTTTTTTTAAAGGCTGTAAATAATTCATTCTACAGTGCCTAATAACTAATATTGTGTGGACTTCAATACATTAATAAAAAAATATTGCCTAAATAATTGATCATTCATTCACCTCAGAAATAATTACACAGACCTACTGCTCTCCCCTACACAAAAGTATTATATATATATATATATTTTTTTTTTTTTTTAAGTAAAAAGCATCATATTTTTTACTTTAAAAATCTTCAAAAGTATAAGTTATCTGCTAGATCAAGATTTGTATCAGCATTGCGCAAATGTTTGTTGTAAAACAATAATGCAATTGCTTAGAAGCAAAATTATAAAAACTGAGGCTCAAGAGCTCAGCTGAAGCAAATACTCACCACAATAATGGTGGCAAAGTTTTTTTTTCTTTCTTTCAATTGATTTCATCCAAGGCTAGGCTTAAAGTCAGTTGTAGTTGTTGTTCTTGTGTTCGTCTTTTCTTCAGTGATGTTGATTGTTAACAGCAGGTGTTTATCACTAATGCACAATCTTCATTTAATTAGTCACTTTATCATCTCATTAAATTTAACCCTTAAAAAAAAACTTGGGATTTGACTGAAGACTCGTTTGTGACTTGGAAGGAATGATTTGGTTCCTCCAACTGCTGAGTTAATCAAGAGGGTATAACTGCAGACTGGAGATCTCCAAAATTGAGTGTGAACTGCAAAATTAGGCAGAACCTCCAAAATGGGGAGAGGTCTCCTTTCGCAAAGACTTTCACCATTGGCTGTGGCTTCAGCCAATTGGTACTGACTTACATTTCAAAATAAAACTTTATAAATTAAACATTGTTTCTGGTTAATCTAAAATAAAATATGCAATATAAATAAATGTTCTCCATGAGAACAGAGCCCAAAGCTCGTGGCCAGTGGTGTTTGGACCCAAGTTTGAACCTCTGCTTCATGATGTAAATGGGAATCATTCAGGAGCCATCCCAGCGGAGGGGAAATATTTTACTCTATCATTTTATTCCAAGCAACGGGGGCCGTCCCGGGCCACAACATTTGCAGGCTAGGAGGGGGTAGTGATGCTGGGTGTAAGTAAAAAGGTGCCATTGTACAGTGAGTCTCATATTGAAAAATCGTATTAACTGTTTATCTCTTGAACTGCAACATTCTTTACCATGCTATTCAGTGCCAATCCTGCCATTCAGTCAATTTCACTGGTTAAGGTAAGGTGTGGGGTAGGTTCAGGGGTTAGCATTTTTTGTTGTATATTTTAAGAAACATTTTAACTGACACAACCAATGAAAACTTCAGAATCAGCTGTGGGGTGGAGTTTGTACTGAACTGGATTGGGGGGAAAATTGTGCATGCGTGTCATGTGCCTGTCTCTCAATGGGAGGAAGCCACGCCCTATTTTGGAGCTCCCACCACGTTTTGGAGTTCCCACCCCTATTTGGAGATCTCCAGCCTGCAGTTATACCCTTCTCGAGTTAATGGGAAAAGCAAAAATACAGTAGAATTTTTACTCTTTGGCCCCTGGACTTCCGACCTCTGGAAGAACCATGAGCAACCATGCTATGACTTCGTTTCCGCCAAAAGAAAGAATCAGAAGAAACTACACATTCTTTTGAATTGAGATTCAAGCAGCCAATCAGGACTGGCTCTACATATTGTACCTTAACCTTTAAAAGAAACTGTACATATATGTACCTTTCAATGCTTGGGAATAAATATGTACCTTTTTGACCCTCAAAAAAGTACATACATGTACCTTGAGGCCCAATTATAAGCCCTACACAGCAAAATCCCCAGTGTTAATTTAACACTTTTGAGTGTGGACTCATATAAACACTAAAGCAGTGTTAAAAGTAACACTGAAGCAGAGTTGAAGTTAATGAGATAATTAAGAAGTTAATTGAGTTAATTGACCATTATTGAAGACACCTGATGTTAACAAGCAGAATCACCAAACGAGAAAATCACAATTTGTGTATCACCATTATAGTGGTCAATGTTTGCTTTAGTTGGGATCTTGACCCTTCAGTTGTTATCTCTAGATTTTATGTGGCTCTGGTGACTGAATTATATCATACAGACAGACCACAGCAAAGGCAATCATGTGTGCCATTGATTGTGATTTGAGCTATTTGCTATAGAGTGACCTGAATGCCTGAGTTTAAGTTTCTTTATTGCATACATAAATTAAATGAAAAAGAAAACTAAGCAACCAAGCATTTCTGACATAGTATGACATGTTTTTAATAGTTAGTTCGACGTAAAAAAAAAAAGTAAACTTTTGTTTGGACACACAGACATCAGGAATCAGCATGAGCATCACAACAACGGTGACCATCAAAAAAGCATCCATGGCTCCCATCATGCATTGCGGCATGAATAAATTATGAGCTGAACTGTCTTTTTAACTTTTTATTCTAACTATATTTTATTTTTGCTGTTTTTATGTTCATTTTTTTGTATCTAGTTTTCTAGAGTATCTAGTTTTCTGTATTTTAGTTATCTAGAGTTGGTCTGTTTATCTGAATATGTTGTTTGTCACCGTTGTTGAGATTCATACGTTGATTATTGTTATCTTTGTGTGCCTAAGAATTATTTAATAAAAAAAAATCATAATCACTTGCAAGAGATAACTACAAAATGTATAGAAAATACAGATTTTTTTCATTGTGGAATCAAAGCTGTGACAATCAATAATGGAAGTTTTACTTTGAGAAGAGACTGTAAATGAGTTCAGTGATTCATGTCAAACAACGATTACATTAAAACATAATCATCAACACGCGATGATTTTTGCTCTTGGTTTGACAAACTTTAAAAATAAAAAGTTACAAGCCAAGATCCCAACTAAAGCAAACTGACCACTATAATGGTGATACACAAATTGTGATTTTTCTCGTTTGTGATTCTGCTTGTTAACATTAGGTGTCTTCAGTAATGCTTAATCATAACTCAATTAACTTCTTAATTATCTCATTAACTTCAACTCTGCTTCAGTGTTACTTTTAACACTGCTTCAGTGTTTATATGAGTCCACACTCAGAGTGTTAAATTAACACTGGGGAGTGGTAAATTAACACTGAGGATTTTGCTGTGTATGGCATAACTTAGTGTAGATTGTACCTTGGGGGACAGAAACGGACTCCTATTTCTGACAGTGTATATAATTTCTGGAAGTTTATGTTTTATAATACAGCAAACATTTAAAAAGCCTTGTCAGTTACTTACAAAGGAAAATTTGAAATGTTAACAATCATAATAATAATTACCTAATAATAGGGAGTGAATAGTTATTGATATTTGTGTGCTTTCTTACGGTTTGTCAGGAGGAAGTAGATGTTTGGTGTTGATCACAGTCAGTTTCCAGATTATTTGTGTTCTTCTGCTGATCAACAACATACTGCTGCACATCACCATCAGAGCAGAGAGAGACCTGATGAAGAGTTACAAGAGCAATGTTGAGGAGTTAAAGGATAATTACACTGATCTAATGACTGAAAAACACCAACTGCAGAACAACTTCAGCTCTTTGACTCAGAAGAACCTGGAGACCAGAGTCAGAGATCTCACTGCAGAGAAAAGCCAAATGGAGACCAGCGTTAGAGATCTCACTGCAGAGAAAATCCAGATGGAGGCCAGAGTAAGAGATCTCACTGCAGAGAAAAGCCAGATGGAGACGAGAGTTAGAGATCTCACTGCAGAGAAAAGCCAGATGGAGACGAGAGTTAGAGATCTCACTGATGAGAAAATCCACTTGGAGACCAGAGTTAGAGATCTCACTGCTGAGAAAAGCCTGATGGGGACCAGAGTCGGAGATCTCACTGCAGAGAAAAGCCAGTTGGGGACCAGAGTTAGAGACCTCACTGCTGAGAAAAGCCAGTTGGAGACCAGAGTTAGAGATCTCACTGCTGAGAAAAGCCAGTTGGGGACCAGAGTTAGAGATCTCACTGCTGAGAAAAGCCAGTTGGGGACCAGAGTTAGAGACCTCACTGCTGAGAAAAGCCAGTTGGAGACCAGAGTTAGAGATCTCACTGCTGAGAAAAGCCAGTTGGGGACCAGAGTTAGAGACATCACTGCTGAAAAAAGCCAGTTGGAGACCAGAGTTAGAGATCTCACTGCTGAGAAAAGCCAGTTGGAGACCAGTGTAAGATATCTCACTGCTGAGAAAAGCCAGTTGGAGACCAGTGTAAGATATCTCACTGCTGAGAAAAGCCAGTTGGGGACCAGAGTTAGAGATCTCACTGATGAGAAAAGCCAGTTGGAGACCAGGATTGGAGATCTCACTGCTGAGAAAATCCAGTGTGAGATCAGAGTTAGAGGTCTCACTGCTGAGAAAAGCCAGTTGGAGACCAGGATTGGAGATCTCACTGCTGAGAAAATCCAGTGTGAGATCAGAGTTAGAGGTCTCACTGCTGAGAAAAAACAGTCAGATAGAAATGTTGAGCGTTTGAATAAGAAGGTCCAAGGTTATTGTTTTTTCAAGTCCAATGAGTTGAAGAGCTGGTCTGACAGCAGACAGTATTGCAGGGATCATGGAGCAGATCTAGTCATTATCAAGAGTGAGGAAAAGCAGGTGAGTTTGTGTGAGTGTCTGTTCCCACATAGCAACATTGTGTCGGCCCAGATCCAGCCCACATCTGGCACCTGTGGAAAGATGATCTGGCCCACATGCAGTGTGGAATGATGGCCCTTGGGCGGACCGCTCCTGTTTGCCAGATTTGAGCCACAAGCAGGCCATAGCAATGCCACATGTCAGCCAAGAGTAAAGAAATTAACCAGAAATGGCCCTTATCTGAGCCATAAAATCTGTGTATATTAAATATGAAGTAATTTCAGCCTTAATAAGCCTGTTAATAAGCAAAAGTACTGAAGGAAAGTAGAGAACAGAAAAAGAGATGAGCAGAAACACAAGAACTACAACTGACTTCAGCCACAACCTTAGATGAAATCAACTGAAGATAAAAGAAGACATTAAATCTCTGGAGATCTCAGCAGAGGACTCCACAAACAGTGTTACCAGCTTCACTTATTACTAACCAGACTGACTTTATTTCTGTTAGACATCTACAAAAGTTTTTATTGAGAATTAACAGAGGTTTAACTCTAATGCGTCACCATAACAGTGATTAGTGTTTCCATTAGTTGGGCTCTTAACTCTTATTATATATTTTGTCTTTTTTGGCTGTTGTGACGGTGTGTTTGTTAAAAAATTTGCGGCATCATAAAAAGCAAAATTGAATTGTGGTCAGATGATGACGGTTATCTGTTGATGGTTTTATAATACTCATGAAACAGGCTGATTTGCTTTTTTTTCTAACAATTGTTTCATTAATACAGGGATCCTCAAATCTGGCCCACGAGATCCACTTACCACCATAGTTTAGTTCTTACCAGTTCTTTAAGTGGGCTGGTACTCAGTACCGCCGCTTCCAAATATAGCTCTTGAGCGTACCGCCACCTTTCCGTGTGCCCAGAACGTGCTTTTAGCGTACCGGTACGCCCATTTGGACATCTGTTTTAATAGAGGTTTTAATCTTCTGCCTGCGCTGCTGGTTTTCAGAGCACCCTTCACAATGCAAGCTTCCTAATTCGTCCCACCGAGAGCAAAATCTTTAGTAGTTATTGTCTGATAAACATTAAAAACTGTCTGCGGAGGTTGAGTCGTCCTGCAACCAGCCCTCGCCGGCTGCTCATTGGCTGCAGCATCTTTTTTCTAAGTTCCCAAAAAAATACCGTAGGCGGCTAGGCACGAATTTAGATATTCATTTATCTAATTAATCTATAAGCGCAAAGACAATACGACCTTTTTGTCCCCTTTTTGTTTTAAAGCTTGATGAAGAGAGCGCAAGTTTCTGCAGCTGCGAGGAGGACAGTGATGCACGCGTATAGGAGTGATTGACAGTTTGCGGTAACTGTGTACAAAAAATACTCCGCTACACAATTATTTCTTTATTTTTGTTTAAGCTTATTAGCGTCGTTAGCGTTATAGAAAGGTCTGATTTACGCAGTGTTACAACAGTAATTATTATATATATTTTTTCTACAATGACATTTGAGCTCATGATTTTAATGTTGTTGTTTCTTGTGGCATACTAAAGAGTAATGACAGACGGTTGATCTTTGAATAAAAATGAGTTTAGTTAAGGTTTGAAATTAATTATCTTTTATTATCTTTTATTATTGGCTACTGAAGTCTAATATCATAAATAGTCCCTTACCCCCCCCCCATCCCCCTATACATACATATAAATAAATAAATAAATAAATCACCTTTATTTACAGTATATAGTGCTTTAAACAAAATACATTGCGTCAAAGCACTGAACAACATTCATTTGGAAAACAGTGTCTCAATAATGCAAAATGATAGTTAAAGGCAGTTCATCATTGAATTCAGTTATGTCATCTCTGTTAAGTTGAAATAGTGTCTGTTTTTATTTGCAATCAAGTCAATGATATCGCTGTAGATGAAGTGACCCCAACTAAGCAAGCCAGAGGCGACAGCGGCAAGGAACCAAAACTCCATCGGTGACAGAATGGAGAAAAAAACCTTGGGAGAAACCAGGCTCAGTTGGGGGGGTCAGTTCTCCTCTGACCAGACGAAACCAGTAGTTCAATTCCAGGCTGCAGCAAAGTCAGATTGTGCAGAAGAATCATCTGTTTCCTGTGGTCTTGTCCTGGTGCTCCTCTGAGACAAGGTCTTTACAGGGGATCTGTATCTGGGGCTCTAGTTGTCCTGGTCTCCGCTGTCTTTCAGGGATGTAGAGGTCCTTTCTAGGTGCTGATCCACCATCTGGTCTGGATATGTACTGGATCCGGGTGACTGCAGTGACCCTCTGATCTGGACACAGACTGGATCTCGTGGCCACGGTGACCTCGGAACAAGAGAGAAACAGACAAATATTAACGTAGATGCCATTCTTCTAATGATGTAGAAAGTACGGTGTTATGTGAAGTGTTTCCGGTTCCGGTTTACCTAATTAATGCAGCCTAAAAATCCTTTAACGGATTTGGATATTAAAAGCATATTAGTATGTTATGTGTATGCAAGGTTAAAGAGATGGGTCTTTAATCTAGATTTAAACTGCAAGAGTGTGTCTGCCTCCCGAACAATGTTAAGTAGGTTATTCCAGAGTTTAGGCGCCAAATAGGAAAAGGAACTGCCGCCCGCAGTTGATTTTGATATTCTAGGTATTATCAAATTGCCTGAGTTTTGAGAACGTAGCGGACGTAGAGGAGTATAATGTAAAAGGAGCTCATTCAAATACTGAGGTGCTAAACCATTCAGGGCTTTATAAGTAATAAGCAATATTTTAAAATCTATACGATGTTTGATAGGGAGCCAGTGCAGTGTGGACAGGACCGGGCTAATATGGTCATACTTCCTGGTTCTAGTAAGAACTCTTGCTGCTGCATTTTGGACTAGCTGTAGTTTGTTTACCAAGCGTGCAGAACAACCACCCAATAAAGCATTACAATAATCTAACCTTGAAGTCATAAATGCATGGATGAACATTTCTGCATTTGACATTGAGAGCATAGGCCGTAATTTAGATATATTTTTGAGATGGAAAAATGCAGTTTTACAAATGCTAGAAACGTGGCTTTCTAAGGAAAGATTGCGATCAAGTAGCACACCTAGGTTCCTAACTGATGACGAAGAATTGACAGAGCAACCATCAAGTCTTAGACAGTGTTCTAGGTTATTACAAGCAGAGTTTTTAGGCCCTATGATTAACACCTCTGTTTTTTCTGAATTTAGCAGTAAGAAATTACTCGTCATCCAATTTTTTATATCGACTATGCATTCCATTAGTTTTTCAAATTGGTGTGTTTCACCAGGCTGCGAGGAAATATAGAGCTGCGTATCATCAGCATAACAGTGAAAGCTAACACCATGTTTCCTGATGATATCTCCCAAGGGTAACATATAAAGCGTGAAGAGTAGCGGCCCTAGTACTGAGCCTTGAGGTACTCCATACTGCACTTGTGATCGATATGATACATCTTCATTCACTGCTACGAACTGATGGCGGTCATATAAGTATGATTTAAACCATGCTAATGCACTTCCACTGATGCCAACAGAGTGTTCAAGTCTATGCAAAAGAAGTAAATAAATGTTACATATATATATAGGCTATAATAGAGTACCGGCACCTCTTTTGGGCCACTTAAAGCGCTGGTTCTTACCCTAATCAAACACACCTGAGCATGCTAATCAATGTCTTCAGAATCATAAGAAAATCACAGGCAGGTGAGTTTGATCAGGGTTGGAGCTAAACTCTGCAGCGCATTGGCCCTTCAGGACAAGAGTTGATGAACCCTGCATTAATGAGATCCAGCAATATTACAACAATCAGCTAGAAGCTTTTAACAAGCACAAAAATGTCAATCTATAATGACACACACAGACATCAACAGTCAGCACATGAATCTCAACAATGGTGACAATCAAATGTACCTTGCTGCAATGCATGCTGGGTACTAGCATAGTACAAAACTCCCAGCATGCATTGCAACATGAATAAATTATGCAACTGAATTGTTCTATTATTTTGTTTAAATCTAAATATGTTCTTATATTTTTTGCTGTTGTTTTTGTTGTGACTTAGTAGCTTTTCAGTGAAGTTCTGAATTGATCAGTTTATCTAAATATTTTTGATTGTCACCATTATTGAGATTCATGTGCTGATTGTTTATATCTGTGTGTGGCAGCATAGGTTAAGGTTTTTTTTTAAGCTTATGTTTGTTAAAAGATTTTAACTGATTGTTATAATACTGCTGGATTTCATGCTGCAGAAACACAGGGGTTGTAACATGAATGTATCACTGGGACTGTATAATTGCTAGATAAAACAAAAAAAAACATCAGTGAACCTGTGTACTTCATGATGATTAAAAAAAACATCAACAGATAACAGCCGTCACTTGATATCATGTCACTCTAGCTTTCCTTGAAGCTGCAAATGTGTTTAGCAAACACACTGTCACAGCGGCCAAAAAAAAGAATAAGAGTTAAGAGCCCAACTAATGGAAACACTAATCACTGTTATGGTGAAACACATTACAGTTAAACCTCTGTTAATTCTCAATAAAAACTTTTGTAGATGTCTAACAGAAATCAAGTCAGTCTGGTTAGTAATAAGTGAAGCTGGTAACGCTGTTTGTGGAGTTGTTTAATCCTCCTCTGCTGAGATCTTGAGAGATTTAATGTCCTCTTTTAATTCTGTTGTAGTTCTTGTGTTTCCGCTCGTGTTTCCGCTTTTTCTGTTCTCTTCTTTCCTTTATTGATTCTGCTTGTTAACAGGCTTATTAAGGCTGAAATTACTTCATATTTAATATACACTGATTTTGTGGCTTAGATAAGGTCCATTTCTGGTTAATTTCTTTACTCTTGGCTGACATGTGGCATTGCTATGGCCTGCTTGTGGCTCAAATCTGGCAAACAGGAGCGGTCCGCCCAAGTGCCGTCATTCCACACTGCATGTGGGCCAGATCATCTTTCCACGGGTGCCAGATGTGGGCCGGATCTGGGCCGAAACAATTTTGCTATGTGGGTTAATGAATGAGAACAATCACACTTATTCTATGTTATTCCTATTCACACAGAGATACATATCTTCATTATTCAAGGAGAGAGTGTGGATTGGTTTGTCTGACAGAGAGAACGAGGGCATAATGAAATGGGTGGATAATTCACCACTTATTCAAGGGTAAGAGTTAAACCCACTTTAAATACTGTAAATTCTATTAAGAAAAGTTTTCCTCTCTTATTCTTTTCTACATTTTCACTTCTGCTCAAGCTTCTGTATTACTTTAGTTTACTCTCAAAACATGCTGTTATACTGTGGGTATTGTTGATTCATAAAGTTTTGGTCCTGAAAAACTGAACATGATAAATGTTATTCAGGTTTTGGCTCAAAGGTGAGCCGAATGACCAACACAGGAAAGAGGACTGTATTGAACTGATGCCTTCAAATCCGGTCCTGAACAACTGGAATGATCTGCCATGCTCAGAGAAGAAAGAATTTATTTGTGAGAAATAGGGTTCAACCCATCTTGTTGTGGTTTTGCTTCTTCATATAGTATAGTAATTCTTACTGCAAATTCATGATTTCTTATTGAGGTCCCTGTCTTTAAAAAAAAAAGTCAGTTGAAATGATTTTTTTAGAAGGAAAATGCTAAATTAATATTATTATCTTAATGCTTTAATAATCTTGTGTTTCTCATGGTGTGTATCATGGTGATCTGAGATTCCATACCTCAGATGTGTTTTGCTCCATCACTAGCAGCTCTCTATTAAGATTATATTATCTAAGCTTTTCTCATCTGATTTGTTGCTCTGAAGTGTTGGGGAGACAATCACAGTAAAAGTCTGATGTCTGTTTCACACATACTCCATCTGCATTGCGTATTTTTTTCTGCACCTATGTTAACAGATTAGAGCGTTCACACTGCACACGGTTGCGGCCCATCAGTGAAAGTGAAAGTGACATTCAGCCAAGTATGGTGACCCATACTCAGAATTTGTGCTCTGCATTTAACCCATCCGAAGTGCACACACACAGAGCAGTGAACTAACACACACTGTGAACACACACCTGGAGCAGTGGGCAGCCATTAATGATTCATCTAAGTCGTGGTATTGAAGGTGGAGAGAGAACTGTACATGCACTCCCCCCACCCACAATTCCTGCCAGCCCGGGACTCGAACTCACAACCTTTCGATCGGTAGTCCGACTCTCTAACCATTAGGCCACAACTTCCCTAAATTCAGTGCGTTCCAGGAGCGGGTTTGTCTGCAGCAGTGCAGCAATCGTTTACGTACCGAGTCACAGCCATTGTTCGCAGTAAAAATGACCATGGATTGACACGGAAATGCAGTAATTTCACAATAAATTTTTACAGTTAAAGGGATAGTTCACTTTCTAATTAAATTTTGGTTTGTTTTAGCTTACCTCAGGGACATCCAAGATGTAGGTGTCTTTGTTTCCGCAGTAGTTTCCATTTTGATATTTTTAGGTTAAACCGTTCTTGTCTATGACTCATATAATGGAGGTCTATGGTCACCAAATTAAAGTCAATCGAGTCCAAATTAAACAATTCCCCATCGTAAGTACACATTGATGACCTAAGACACGAAACAAGCTGTTTGTGTAAGAAAACAAACAGTATTTATATTGTTTATACCTCTTGTACACAACCACGTCCAACTGATCTGAGGGTGCGCATGCTTCCTGATGGGACGTGTCCGTGCGCTCTGGCTTAGTCTGCGAAAGCACGGAAAGTGCCGGAAGTGATCTCTCGCTGTACGTCACTCATTGTTTACTGTTTACCACATGATACACCACCAATCTCCACTGTCTGAAATATAATGCACCTGTCTCTCAATGGGAGGAAACCATGCCCTATTTTGGAGCTCCCACCCTGTTTTGGAGTTCCCGCCCCTATTTGGAGATCTCCAGGCTGAAGTTATACCCTTCTCGGTAGTGATGGCAAGATGAAGCCTCATGAAGCTTTAAGCTTTTCAGCCAAGTGATTCACAAAAGGGTTAATTTCTGGAGAAGGGTCTGTCTGCAGACTGCAAGACAGGGGTGTAACTTGAAGTGAGCATAACTTGAAGTAGGAGGCTTAACTTGAAGTTGTTCAAATCACACAGAACCACGCGAGATGTCAAAATGAGATTTTGTCGGGATGCGTTCGAAACCGCATACCCTTTAATTAGGCACTTAATTTCAATGAGTACTAACTTAACGAGTGCTAAAAGAGTACATACTCTACAGCCTAAATGCGTATTTATGAAGTATGAATGCAATTTGTATATCATCATCCGCTATGTTTTACATGTTACCTACAAAGTTAAAACAAGCACAAAAACGTATATAAGTGAGAGGTTTAAGTAATGTATGTGTAAGTATCTTGATAATGAAGAACATTGCCCATGTTGTGGTCTTATTGCAGAAACGGCTGCCTTTTTATTTTTGGATTGTAGTATAGCCAAAACTGTTGATTTAATTTTTTTTATATTTTTAATTCCACTATTGTGATCAAGTGTTATCCTTAACCAAAAACCCAAAATCGTTATCTCTTGAATATTTTTCATTATTTTTGTTTTACTATTTTACGTGAAAAATGTTTTTCTTGTATAGTATCTCATACTAGAGCTGTAGTCAAGTCCAGCTTTGTCGAGTTCAAGTCAAGTCCAAGTCCAGGACTAGTCGAGACCGAGTCAAGACCGAGTCCAAAGAGGTTCGAGTCCAAGTCAAGTCCAAGTCCAAAATTTTCGGGTCCAAGTCAAGACCGAGTCCAAATGAGAGAAAAAAGGGTCTTCTTCAAGACCACATACTTAACTACTGATAACGTATGTGATGCGAGATACAGCATATCTCTTATTCTAAGAAAAAAATTTGACATTATTATTTGTAATGATCAAAAAGCATGTGCAAAGTAAAAACTCTGTAGGACAGGGGTCTCCAAACTACATCCTGGATGGCCAATGTCCTGAAAAGTTTAGCTCCAACTGGCCTTAACACACCTGGAAGATTAGTGTGTCTAGTAAGAGCTTGATTAGCTGGTTCAAGTGTGTATAATTAGGGTTAAAGCTAACAGTGGCGTTACACAAGATCCCGGTCCCTATTCATAGGCAGTCCTGATGGGCCCCCATGCCCCCCACCCATGAAAATATCAAGGTAAAATAAAATATATTTCAGATTCATACTTTTCAAGGGCCCTCTCTTCCTTTGGGGCCCTGGTAATGAGTACTGGTTTTACCCCCAGTCCGACCCTGGGAGCTAAACTATAAAGGACACTGGCCCTCTAGAACAGAGTTTGGAGCTGTAAGGTCAAATTCAATTCAATTCAAGTTTATTTGTATAGCGCTTTTTACAAAACAATTCGTTACAAAGCAACTTTACAGAAAATTATGTTTCTACAATATTTAGTAGTAGCTAGTTATTTGTGCACATTTGACAGGATTTTAGAAAAAATAAAAATAATAATAATAATACAAGACGTAGTCAGCTAGACGATGAACTATCAATATTATTAATTAAGTTATTATATGATTCAGTCACACATTTAGCAATAATTGTTAGTTCTGTTTGTTGATTCAGGGTTAGCATCATCTGAGGTCCTCTGAGGGTCAGCATCATCTCTTCTCAGGTGTTCTGGATCCAGACTGGAGCTTGTGTAAATCCTAGTTCCCGTGGCGAAACATAGAAACAAAATACAGACATCATTAGCATAGCTGCTGATCCAACAAAGTAAAATTAGTTTAACCCAAGCTAATGAATAAAAATGCACCTTTGATCAGATGCAACTACACTCACAATTTAAAAGATACATTCTTCGAATACTTGGCGAAAGAGATGTGTTTTTTAATCTAGATTTAAACAGAGAGAGTGTGTCTGAACCCCGAACATTATCAGGTAGGCTATTCCAGAGTTTGGGAGCCAAATGTGAGAAAGCTCTACCTCCTTTAGTGGACTTTGCTATCCTAGGAACTACCAAAAGTCCAGCGTTTTGTGACCTTAGGGTGCGTGATGGGTTGTAACGTGGTAGAAGGCTAGTTAGGTACGCAGGAGCTAAACCATTCAGGGCCTTATAGGTAAGTAATGATAATTTGTAACTGATACGGAACTTAATAGGTAGCCAGTGCAGAGACTGTAAAATTGGGGAAATATGATCATATTTTCTTGACCTGGTAAGGACTCTAGCTGCTGCATTTTGGACTACCTGTAGCTTGTTTATTGACGAAGCAGGACAACCACCTAGAAGTGCAATACAATAGTTCAGTCTAGAGGTCATGAATGCATGAACTAGCTTTTCTGCATCAGAAGCAGATAACATGTTTTGTAGCTTGGCAATGTTTCTAAGATGGAAGAATGCAGTTTTTGTAACATTGGAAATATGATTTTCAAAAGACAAATTGCTGTCTAATATAACACCCAGATTTCTGACTGTAGAGGAAGTAGCAGTACATCCGTCTAGTTGCAGATTGTAATCTACAAGATTCTGTGTAGTGTTTTTTGGTCCAATAATTAGTATCTCTGTCTTATCCGAATTTAATTGGAGAAAATTATTTGTAATCCAATCTTTTACATTTTTAACACACTCTGTTAGCTTAGATAATTGGGAAGTTTCATCTGGTCTCGTTGAGATATATAGCTGAGTATCATCAGCATAACAGTGGAAGCTAATTCCGTATTTTCTAATAAAATTACCAAGGGGCAACATGTATATTGAAAATAGAAGGGGACCTAGGACGGATCCTTGTGGCACTCCATATTTTACTAATGATAAATGAGATGACTCCCCATTTAAGTAAACAAAATGGTAGCGATCGGACAGGTAGGATCTAAACCATCTTAGAGCCTGCCCTTGAATACCTGTATAGTTTTGTAATCGATCTATGAGTATGTCATGATCTATGGTGTCGAACGCAGCACTAAGATCAAGTAAGACTAGAAATGAGATGCAGCCTTGGTCTGACGCAAGGAGCAGGTCATTTGTAATTTTAACAAGTGCAGTTTCTGTGCTATGGTGGGGCCTAAAACCTGACTGAAATTCTTCATACAGATCATTTTTATGCAGGAAGGTGCTCAATTGAGCAGACACAACATTTTCTAAAATTTTAGACATAAATGGAAGATTTGAAATAGGCCTATAATTTGCCAGTACACTAGGATCTAGTTTTGGTTTCTTAATAAGAGGCTTGATAACCGCCAGCTTGAATGGTTTTGGGACGTGACCTAAAGATAACGACGAGTTAATGATATTGAAAAGCGGTTCTTCGGCTACAGGTAACAGCTCTTTCAGTAATTTAGTGGGTACAGGATCTAATAAACATGTTGTTGGTTTAGATACAGTGATAAGTTTATTTAGCTCTTCCTGTCCTATAGTTGTAAAGCACTGCAGTTTATCTTTGGGTGCGATGGATAAAACTATTGTATTTCTAATGTTATCTATTTTATCAGTGAAGAAATTCATAAAGTCATTACTATTTAACGTTGGTGGAATATTTGAATCAGGTGGCGTTTGGTAATTTGTTAACTTAGCCACTGTGCTAAATAAAAACCTTGGATTGTTTTGGTTAATTTCAATGAGTTTGTGTATATGCTCTGCCCTAGCAGTTTTTAGAGCCTGTCTATAGCTGGACATACTGTTTTTCCATGCAATTCTAAAAACTTCTAAGTTAGTTTTTCTCCATTTGCGTTCAAGACTACGAGTTACTTTCTTGAGAGAGTGAGTATTACTGTTATACCATGGTACAGTACGGTTTTCTCTAACTTTTTTCAATTTGATCGGGGCAACAGCTTTTAATGTATTAGAGAAAATAGTGCCCATGTTGTCAGTAATTTCGTCTAATTCATGTGTATTTTTGGGTACAAATAGCAGTTGAGATAGATCAGGCAGGTTATTTGCTCATCTTTCTTTGGTGGCTGGAACAATAGTTCTGCCCAGACGGTATCGCTGCGACATATAGTTAATATCAGTTATACGCAGCATGCACGATACAAGGAAATGGTCTGTAATATCATCACTTTGAGGTACAGTATCTATATCTATATCTAAGATCGATTCCATGCGATATAATTAAATCTAGTGTATGATTAAAACGATGAGTGGGCCCGGTGACATTTTGCTTGACTCCAAAGGAGTTTATTAGGTCAGTAAATGCAAGTCCTAATGTATCATTTGTATTATCAACGTGAATATTAAAATCTCCCATGATTAGCGCCTTATCAACTGTAACTAGAAGGTCTGAGAGGAAATCTGCAAATTCTTTTAGGAATTCTGTATACGGCCCTGGTGGTCTATACACAGTAGCCAGAGCAAGAGATACATTAGATTTATTTTGCATGTCTGACAGAGTAACATTTAGCAGAAGTATTTCAAAAGAGTTAAACCTGTATCCTGTTTTCTGGGTAACATTGAGAATATCACTATATATTGTTGCAACACCCCCGCCACGACCAGTCTGACGGGGCTCATGCTTATAACAGTAGTTTGGTGGAGTAGACTCATTTAAACCAAAATAATCATTTGGTTTTAGCCAGGTTTCAGTCAAGCAGAGTAAATCAAAACTATTATCTGTGATCATTTCATTTACAATAACTGCTTTTGGTGTGAGTGATCTAATATTTATGAGCCCAAACTTTAAAAACTGTTTTTGTTCATTTACTTTACATTTTTCTGGTTTAATTACGATGAGATTTTTTCTAGATCCTACATTATATTTATATTTTGACCTCACTATTCGGGGAACAGACACAGTCTTAATAGTTTTTACAGCGCAAGTACTTTTAGCATTTAAGCGGGTGGAACAAAACTCATCATAATGGTTATTTGAGAATTGTCTTACTAGTCACATGGAGCGAAGTGTCCTGGAGATGTTGTCAGAGAGCAGCTCCGCTCCGACTCTGCTGGGGTGTAATCCATCAGCGCGAAACAGTCTAGGACGCTCCCAGAAAAGATTCCAGTTATAAACAAATAGCAGTTTCTGTTCTTTACGCCATGACAACAACCATTCATTTAAAGCAAAAAGTCTACTGAACCTTTCGTGTCCTCGTCGATACGTGGGCAGTGGTCCTGACACGACCACTGTCGAACTGTCTCGATCAGGCTCCTGAAGTCCCTCTTCAGCGTCTCCGTCTGCCGCAGCGTGGTGTCGTTTACCCCGGCGTGAAGCACGACCGCTCTGGGGCTCTCGTCGTCCTTCAGGATCGCGGGTATCTGCACAGAAACATCGAGAACACGAGCACCAGGCAAACAATGAGTGTGCACTTTACCTTCGGCTAACGTAGCTCTTACGTGTCGGACGATGGAGTCTCCGATGATCACAAGGTCAAATAATTTATATGTACTTTATTTTCATTTTTTTTTACTTAATAATGCTGCTTTTGCTGACATGTCTGTGGTCAAAAATGTATATGACTGATGCCTTGGCACAGTGCACAGACACACGCAAAGCTCGGGATATGACAAATGCACGCCGCAAGGCTAGAAGGCATACGTTTGGCTTTACTGGGCATGCGCACATAAATACAGAGAAATTTTTGTCCTACTGTGCTAGTGCTTGCATAGACTAGTCGAGCACTGTCGGAAACAATCGACTACTCCAGCATGCATTAACCAACCATGCATGCATTGTTTGCAAGTACGATGTGAATTTTAGAATTACAATATTGCGTGTTACTATATGACCTTATCTATGTTGCATGTAAAAATAAAATATGTAATGTAATAATTAGGGTTGTGCCTGAAGCCGAATACCTTATTCGGAAGGGCAAGGTTAATGGCTTAAAAAACGAAAAACGAAAAACGGAGAAGGAATAGTTCTGCCTGAATACTCGGCTGAAGCTGACACAGTCTGGTGTTTGCTTGATAAAAGGTGAGCCAGGAGATCAGCGCCAGAAGTGAATGAATGTAAACTTTATGAGTGAAAAGAGCGCAAATCAAACACCGCATTGTTGTCGCCTCTCTGCGCATCTCTCAGAAATCAGAGCATTGCAAGAGTAATTTTACCTATAATAATACATCGTACACGTTACAATATTTGTATATATTTAAAAGGCAATGATTTAAAGCTTCCCAGCCGGCATTTCAACGTTGATTCAACGTTGACACAACGTCAGGTACCATGGTTGAATCAACGTTGAATAACCTTTCGATTTTGCAAATTGGATCAACGTTGAAATCACGACGTTGATTCACTGTTGAAATCGTGATGTTGATGTACGGTTGAAATCACGACGCTGATTCACCGTTGAAATCCCGACGTTGAATCAACGTTGAATTACCTTTCGATTTTGCAAATTGGATCAACGTTGAAATCACGACGTTGATTCACCCATGAAATCGCGACACTGTTTCACCGTCTTACCTGCATTACGGATGAATTAGGGTCGTGCTGCAGACCTGGGATGAAAGCTGAATGAGGTGTTGATTTTGAAAAGTTAATCAACGTTGTTTCCCCGTCGTACCTTGCACCGTGTATAAATACACCTAGATCCTAGTGGGCATTTAGATCAACACGGTACATGCAAGGCTAAAAATCTAATGACTGGCAGCAATGGCTTTACAAGCAACTTCAATAAACTACCACATGCTCAAAATTGTCAAACAGCAGTATAATTTTGGAAACATACTGTATAAAACAGATGAAAATAATCCCACACTTTATTATGCAGAGTAGCCTATGCATGGAGATAATGCTAAAAAAGTAGTAGAACAATCCAAATACAATAATATTTAAAGGTTTTTGTAAAATAATTTGGCACATAAATGCATATTTTTTGCAGCACTTACAAGACAAACCCTTGTACCTTTAGGACTGAAACCAGTGGATCTTTTATTTGGGTGGAAAACTACAGTTTCTGTCAAAAACATGTTTTAGTAATGTGTCTCATTACAAGAGTTGTGTACATTTGTGCAGTGAAAATGTGTTGCACAGTACGAGCAGGGAACCTTCAACCAGTTGATTTCTAATGGGAACCCTCCGGACTGTGCCGTCTTTACCATGGGGAATGCAGAATGAGATTTCTACCGCAGGGCACTCTCTCCCACTTGTGCACTTTCTGTACCGTCCTGTATAAACATTTACATTTAATCATTTAACAGACGATTTTATCCAAAGCGACTTACAAATAAGAACAACAGAAGCAGTCAGGTCAACAAGCGAACAACAACAGTATACAAGTGCCATGACTAGCCTCAGTTAGTCTAGCACAGAACGCATAGCCAGGTTTTTTTTTTTTTTTATATGTAAGACAAGATATGAAGGAAACGTGCTAGCATTAGTTGGTTAAGTTCCGGTGAAAAAGATGAGTCTTAAAATGTTTCTTGAAAATGAGTAAAGACTCAGCAGTTCGGATTGAGATTGGGAGGTGATTCCACCAGCTGGGCACAGTCCAGGAAAAGGTCAGGGAGAGTGATTTTGAACTTCCTTGGGATGGCACCACAAGGAATCGTTCACTTGCAGAGCACAAACTTCTGGAGGGCACATAAGATTTAACCAATGAGTTTAGGTATGTTCACAATGTTTCACAATAACTTTGATATTGTGAAATATATTTAACTGAAAACTGAATGCAAAATAAATCACACAATATTTTTTACTTTACAGTTCAGTAACAGTGAGGTTGGAAACAAAGTGGACAACACTATTCATTAAACACTTATTTAATGTATTCAGATGAAAATGTACAATATTAACAAATTATTCACAAGCAGTGTTTTCGGAGCCCCCAGTTACACTGTTTTAATCAGAACACAGCAGGGGCGCCAGTAAAGTACTGTTAATTTACAGCTTTCAACCATTAATTTATCACTCTTTTTTTTTTTACAATATTTTACTGTAAATTATACCATGCAAAATAAACTCCACTCCCACTGCTTCAAATAGTTTGAATTTAAAAGCTAGCATTCCTATGATGTTAGTACTATGAACTTATTCCATTTGAGTCCACTGAGAAGGAATATTTCTTAATATAAAAATGCAAACACTTTATGTGTAGTAGTAAAGAAACTAAATGCATGACTTTAACTTAAATCACTGCAGTTAATTGTCAGCTATAGCACACATGTATGTGCTGAAGTACTTAACACAGAGATCACCACTGTATCAATGTCTTTATATAAAGCAGCAGAAAATCAGAATTTGTGGCTCATCATTGACTGAAGCACAGGCTCTACTCTCCAGCACAATGGTGAACAACAAAACTACATTAAACTAACAGATCTCTCTTGTGAAAACACATTAATACAGTTGAGTTCAGTATTTACTCTCATTATCAGTGTATGAATTTGCATACATTTTTTTCTATGGATGTTCACAAATATTTTAGTTAAATTATTATTTTTTTACATTTGGTAAATCTGACATTTACATTTAACAGTATATTACTGTTTTTCCTTGACTTAACGGCAACAAACTGTAGAAAAACACTTTTTTTTGCTGGCAACCATTAATTTACGGCAATTAATTTTTCTACAGTTTGTTTCCTGTAAATTAATTACAGTTTATTACTGTTAAATTATGTTTCATGCTGTTTTTTCTTCATATTAAATTTTTAACCCTTTAAACCCCACAACAAAATCCTCAGTTTTAAATGAAGACTTATAATGTGTGCACACCTCAGAGTGTTTGAGTAACACTGAATTAGTGAAGTTAATGATATAATTATGTGATTAATTGATAATTGAGCATGAGTGATGAACACCTGCTATTAACAAATAGAATTACTAAAGGAAAGAGAAACAAGGAATACAACTGCCTTAGATGAAATCAACTGAATAAAAGAATACATCAAATCTCTCAAGATCTGATTAAACAACTCCTAAAACAGCTTCACCAGATTCACATTATTAACCAGACTGACTTTATTTCTGTCAGATGTCTACAGAAGATCTTATTGAGAGTTAAATAGGTTTAGGTGTTTTTTTTTCACTACCATGATGGAGATCAGTGTTTACTTTAGTTGGGCTCTTGAACGTGACTTTAAAACAACTACGTTTTTTTTTTTTACATGCTGTAGTAATGCATGTTTGGAACCTGTTGTAGCAAAAAAAAAAAAGTAAACAGAAGAAAAAAAAAATCTTGTATTGCTGTTCATAGATTGACAACAACAAACACTCTATTATTTCTGATCCAATCCCTTCTCTTATTGAATATTGAGACTTCAGCAAAATAAGAAACACTGCTGAGCCTTAAGTTATAAAAGATTAAGAAAATTTAACTCATAAAAAAAAAAACCTGCACTGATATTTAGACAGAAACATCAATAATCAGTGTATGAATCACAACAATGGTGACAATCCACAAAATAAATAAACAGATAGGTTCTGAACTTCACAAAACATGCTACTAAAACTTAAGACAAAAGCAAAATTATAAGCATATAAGAATTCAAGAAAATAAGTGAACAATTCAGCATCATAATTTATTCATGCCGCAATGCATGCTGGGAGTCATGGATGAGTTTTATCCTGTGCTGGTACCCAGCATGCTTTGCATCATAAACCTTTTGATTGTCACCATTGTTGAGATTCATATGCTGATTGTTGATGTCTCTCTTTGAGTGTTGCGGACACTGCAGCCCAAAATATTTCAAACTCAAACTGTTGTTAAAAAATATGTTCAGATTATCACATTACAGTTCATTCTCATAAAGTGTAAGAAAAAACATTTATTGCAACACCAAACTAATATTTGACTACTATAGTAAAACTTTAAGTCATTCTAGTAGATCATGCCTAACAGAAACCTCCATGATCACTTGATTGTATACATCTTCGGTTGATTTAGTTTTAAGCTGTGGCTGATGTCAGTTGTATGTGGCGGAGGGGAATATGCCACCGCCTTGTGGGGGAAATATTCAGCACTATACTAAGGATGACTGAGTGAGCAACAGGATCGTAGTCCCCCCACCCAATGCTTTTAGTCTTTGTACAACTGTTAGACTAGTTGTATGTAGTGTCTATCGTGTTGCAATGTGTAATGCTCAAGAATCAGCGAGGTGGGCTTCAGGATTTACTCAATACACGGCAGCCACCTGAAGTGTGTGTATGTAGAAAACTCAGGAGGTAAACCTAGTTAACTGCAAAACCCGCCCTCCCCTGAATCTAACAGGATAGGTAAGACGCCCCCACTCCTTAGTATAAGTGACTCAAAATTAGCATAAACAGTTTTCAGTTAACAAACAAATTTTACATTTATTTGTACTGCAAGATTTTAAATGATTACGTTTTCCTTGTTTTCACAAAGTTTACAAAACAATTTCAAGTGTAGACAAATCAAAGTGAAATAAAAGAAATGTGGAAAATAATAGAGATGAAAAATCAACAGATTTGTGTCAGTTACAGTTCAATCTGAGGAAAGTAAGAATCAGTGTCACTTATTGTAAGTAACCTTAAACAAAACGTTTCACAGTTAACTCAACCTTTCAAACAAAGTACACTTTGAAGTTCACTTCAATCCGGCTCAAAAATCCAAGATCCAATTCAAAAATCCAGGAAAAAAAAGGTGAAAAGTTATACTCTATCCATATATGAAGTTCACAGTCCCAAAAAGTTCAGTTATGTACACAAAAGAAAGACTATGAATCCCTTCGCAGGAAAAATCACTGATCACAGTTCCATCAAAATATCTGTATGATTTAACAGTTCAGATGACTCACTTACAGAAAATGGCAGTTTGCTTACCAGTTTTCAGAAGGAAAAGAGGAAAATAATTTTTATCACCACTCTTGGTTCATGAATGAGGTGCTGAAAGATGTCCAATGGATGGCAGGGTACTGTTTCTTCACTCACTAACCCTCAGCGATTGTCCTCGCGATCCTGACGACGGCAGCTTGATTCAACGAGGCCGCAATCCCAGCTGATGGAGGCACAATGAGAAGACAAACAACGCACGACCCTATCCGATGACTCAGCGAACCTTAATTCACACGATCAGTAACAGCAATCACTGTTTCAAGTTCGTTTGAACAAATGAAACAAAAACTGTTTGAAGCAAAGAAAACACGAGACTGTTTAACTCCTACGTGACTGAGACTTAATGAAACTAACAGGCCTTTTGTCCAGCTTCATGCATGAACACGGCAGAAAACTCATTTTAACGCTTACTTCGTTAAACTTGTTCATATACACGAAGACTCAGAAGCAACGTCATGCAGCTCTTATATATGTCGCGAGTCTAAACGGGACTTTTTCCCGCGATTGACTACCCGAGATCAACATTCAATTTCAGCTCACCGCTGCTCTTCTCCGCTCTCTCGCTCTCTCTGCGTAACTCGTCAAAACCTAAAAATGGCGGCGCCCACGACAAACATCAAAATAAAAGTCTCCACATATTAGAAAAATGTAAATCCCCTACATTCCCCCCTGCTAAACCCTGCCATGCCACCGGACTTCCATTCAGCAACTCAGTCCTGAAAAATAAATGACAGAGAATAGCAGGTAAATATTCTTTCCACACAAGAAAACATCAAGTACAGCAATTAAACACTTTCAATTAGCAAGATTGAAAAACCTTCATATTAAAAGAAACATACAAACCTTCAGGTTGACATAAGCTTATTTCAAGACATAGTCAGTCCTATACCTAACGGGTAAAGTACCTCTGTTCAAACGCTGTGAACGTCTAGGTTCAGTAATACTTTCATTTTCACTTTCAGCTTCGGAGCCACCTGAACTCATAGACTCAAGTACAGACTGTTCTACTGAATCATCAGCTGACATTTCATCGACATGGTCCCTGATACCTATCTCTGATTCATCCCCACCTGCCCTTCTACCTTGTGTGTCTGTGAGTGTAGCGGGTGCAAATGTAACAACAGGGACTGGAAGAACATCAGAATCTTCTGAATCAGTGTGTGCCTGACCTATGTGTGCTCTAGATTCACGTCTAGATGTGCAAGGTGGTAGTGATGACTGAAAAGTGCAAGGCTTGAGTTGATCCCTATGTACAACTTTACATGGGCCCCCTTTCTCTGGGCGAATGGTGTAAACTGGAGTGTCTGCGTGATTCTGTTTCACTACAGTGTAAGGCAAGGGTTCCCAATGGTCTTGTATCTTATTCCTTCCCCTATGTGAATGATTCCGTAACAGAACACGGTCACCAGGTCTCATAAGTGCGGCATGCGATTTCCGATCATAAGCTCTTTTTCTTCGCCTTGAAGCTTCCTGTGCTGCTGAGTTGGCTACTTCAACAGCGGTCTTTAATCTATCATGATGGTTTTTCACCCAATCATCAAGATTGTCAGCTCTACTGTCCTCCAAGTCTCTCCCATTAAGGATATCCATCGGCATTCTGGCATCCCTCCCAAACATTAAATAGAATGGCGAATAGCCAGTTGAAGTGTGGATTCGGCTATTGTATGCCATCGCCAACTCGGGCAGATACTGTTTCCAATTCCTTTTCTTTTCCGGGGGTAACGTCCTTAGCATATCATGCATGGTTCTATTAAATCTTTCGCACTGGGAGTTACCCTGTGGATGATACGGAGTGGTGCGACTCTTTCCGATTCCATAGACTTTACACAGTTCTTTGATGACATTTGCTTCAAAACATCGACCTTGGTCGGAATGTAGTCGTGCAGGACAGCCGTAGTGGACAAACCAATGCTGCACAAGGGCTTTTGCAGTGGTATGAGCGGTCTGATTTCTGGTTGGCACTGCTACCGTGAAACGAGTAAACATGTCAGTTAGGACGAGGACATTTTCATATCCTCCCAAAGATTCCTCCAAGACTGTATAATCCATAGCAAGGACTTCCAGCGGGGCAGATACATTAGTACATGTCATTGGGGCTCGTATTTTAGGAAAAACATCTTTAGCAAGGGCACATCTCTTGCATTCCTGAATCCAGTTTTGAATATCCTTACTCATTGTCGGCCAGTAATAGCTCCGCCTCATGCGCTCCAGCGTGCTTCTTTCTCCAAAATGGCCACAATGATCATGCTGACTCTCGTACACTTTGTAACGCAAGGGTTCTGGAACCACTAATTGACAAATTTCTTCTCCGTCCCGGGGATCAAAGATGGAACGGAACATCACTCCTTTTTTAAGCTTGAGTCGTGTGAATTGTCTAGGAAGCTTTTTTAACTCAACATCCATATTGCGTTGCTCAACTGGACTCAGGTTCTTGTTGGTTAGTACAGCACGGTATATAGGAGCTATATGAGGGTCGATCTTTTGTTGCTCTTCTATATCACTCCAGCTATATCCGGGGACTTTCCTTGTCACTGATACCTGAACCGATGCTTGTACTATCTGATGCTTGTTGGCAACTGGCCATAAACATGCACGCACTTCATCTGAATTCATCCTAATGAAGTCTTTAGCAAAGTCCTCTTGCTCAGGCTCCTCACTGGATGGAATCCGTGATAACACATCGGCATTTGTGTTTTGCCGTCCTGGTTTGTAGTAGACTTCAAAATCAAATTCTGACAACTGAGCTATCCACCGTTGTTCAACAGCTCCTAAATTAGCGGTCGCCAAGTAGCGCAAAGGGTTGTGATCAGTTATCACAGAGAACTTGGAGTAGATCAGGTATTCTTTGAACTTTTCAGTTACAGCCCATTTCAAGGCAAGTAGCTCTAGCTTGAAAGCACTGTAATTTCTATCGTTCTTTTCTGATCCACGAAGACCCCGACTTGCATACGCAATCACACGCTCAACGCCTCCTTGTCGTTGACTTAACACAGCTCCAAGACCATGCAGGCTTCCATCAGTTGTGAGTACAAAAGACTGACTGAAATCTGGGTACGCGAGAACTGGCGGAGACATTAAACACTGCTTGAGTTTGTCAAATGCAGTTTGACATTCTGTTGTCCAGTTAAGGGGTTCAATGATTTTCTCTTTCCCTCCTTTACCAACCAGGGCATGAAGGGGCCGGGCTAACTGAGCAAAACCAGGAACAAACCTCCTGTAGTAACTCATGAATCCAAGGATCTGTCTTAACTCTCTGACATTCGTGGGTGCAGGCCAGGATTCCAAAACCTGAGTTTTCTCTCCATCCACCTTTATTCCCTGGGAAGAAATAAGGTGACCCAAGAATTTCACTTCGGGTTTCAAAAGGAAACACTTGCTGGGTTTCAGTTTCAAACCATGCTGTCTCAATCGATTGAATACTATTTCCAGTCTTTGACAATGGGTTTCGAAGTCTTTCGAAAAAACAATGATGTCATCAAGGTAGATAAGCAGTATGTCAAACGTTAGATCACCGAGCACCACCCCCATCAGACGCTGGAATGTGGCAGGTGCATTGCAAAGTCCAAATGGCATCCTGGTCCATTCAAACAGTCCAAAGGGAGTGGTGACCGCCATCTTTGTTCTATCCTCCTCACTCATCGCTACTTGGAAATACCCGGAGGTAAGATCAAGGGTGGAGAACAGCTGTGCATTTCCCAAGGAATCCAACGATTCCTCCACACGAGGGAGAGGATAAGCATCTTTGCAGGTCACTTTATTCAACCTTCTGTAATCACAGCAAAAGCGTACGCTGCCATCCTTCTTGATCACGATCACAGCTGGAGATGCCCATGGGCTACAGCTTTCTCTGAGAATACCTTGAGATACTAAATCTTGAACATGTTTTTTCACTTCCTGAAAAACCTGAGGTGGGATTCTGCGATGTCTTTGCTTAATGGCAGGAGCATCTCCTGTTGGAACACTATGTGTGACAGCAGTTGTATAACCGAAGTCACAATCGTTCTTTGAAAACACATCACTGTGCTTAGCCAGTAAGTTTTGGAGTTTGCAACGTTGTGTTTCTGTGAGGTTCTCTAGATTAATTTGCACTGGAACTGGCAGCTGTTCTGAAGTGCTTATCTCTGCCTTCACCTTATGTTGCTGCACAGCTTTAACATGCAAAGCATTCTCTTTTTCCTCAAACTCGACGAGCACCCTTGGCACAACTTCCTGGGGCTTGGACAGTGCTGCGATCCTACATCGTGGTGGGAGCTTTACAGGCTTTTCACTAGAATTTAACACTCTGACTGGAACTTTACCATCGGCAGTCTTAGCAAGCACATTAGCAATCAGAACACTCTTAGGCAAACTGACATTTGACGAGGCCTCAACCAACACTTGACAGCTCACTTTTGGTGGTATCCTGCAGCGGCCTTCTAAAACACGTTCACTGAATGGTGGAATAGTTACTGATTGCTTCCCAGCAACCTTCACAAAGCCAATCTTGTCACCACAACTCAGTGCCTCAGTCTGCATCTTTATGTTAGCTAAAACTCGCTGGACTTTTGCCTCCCTAAAACCATGGCTATACCGGTCCATCTTCTTCATGTCTTTTGTAGTCATGAATAGATCATTAACTTCACTCAACACATTCATCCCAATAATGCCAGGCAATCCTTTCAATTCTGTCCCATTAGAATCGCTCTCTTTGATCACAAACACGCACTTTTCATGTAACGTCTTCCCAAAACACTCTATGTCTGCTTCCAGACATCCAATGATGGGAATGTCTAGGCCATTTGCTGCTGTAAGTCGGACCCAGTTGGCAGACGACAGAACAACTTCTCCAAAGTGATTCTTAAAATGTGACTCGGTGATAGTAGTCACTTCTGACCCTGTGTCCAAGAGACAGATTGTTCTGATTCCCGCAATTTTCACCTCAATGGTTATACAATCACCAAAAGCACTTTCACAAAGTGACTTGGAAACGTTCTCTGTATCACAGTCTGCAGTATGACTTCTTATAACGGATGGACCTGGACTCTCTAGCACTGAAGTGTCTCTGTCAGCTGTCTTTTCTATCTCTGCTGTGTTAGGTTGCACTCTACTAGAGTTTTCTCTGCTCTGAAGACAACGTCGGCTTGTGTGTCCTGGCTTACCACACGTATAACAGATGTACCTTCCTTCACTATCTTTCAAAGGTGCACTTTTTGCCTTGTTTTCCTTCACTGCAGGTTTCAATTTTTCTTTGCTGTTTACTATCTGAAACAGTTCTTCTTGTCGGGCAGCTATCTGCTGAATGGCTTCATGGAGTGACTTCAGGGTGAGAGGGGCTGAAGAGCTCTCTGTTGCAGTGGTAGCATGAACGACACCACGTGGACGAGTACTCGTTCTCGGATTGCTTGGAACCTGCACCTCCTCTTCTTCAGACCAAGTAATAGCTTCCTGCATAAGCTGGATGAATGTCAGGTCCTTCTCAGTTTTAACTCTCCTCTTCATTTCACGCCGTAGCGAATCGTCTTTCAGGCCCAACACAAGCTGTTCCTTCAAAACTCCATCAGCATCAGGAACTCTAGACGGCTCTCGACTCTGGATGATACTTAGCTTCTCCTGCAAGTCATAAGCATAAGAACGGATTGTTTCTCCAGGCATTTGTTTGCGGTCATAAAACTCTTTTAGTCTGCTGCCAATGGGAAGTTTGTCCCCATAAGTCTGATCCAAAGCATCGAAAATCTCATCCACTGACTTCTCCTTTCCGTTGAGTGTGATCTTGACTGTCATCTTAGCCTCATCTTTTAAATACTGCTTAACAAACTCAATTCTGTCTTCTTCAGGAATTTTCATCACCTTGAAGGCGGACTTCATTGAACTTATCCATTCTTCTATACTCAACTCACCAGGCTTGGAACGACATCCGGTGAACTCTGGAAGCTTACGATCCCTAGGGATGTAAACAGTAGATGGTGCTCTCTGAGCGGCAGCCTGTTGTTCAATAAGAGTTTTAGCGAGGGAAAGCGCCTCTCTCTGTTCGGCTCTGGCTTGCTCTAACATGCATGTCTGCTCACCGAAACGCCTTTGCATCTCTTCAAACTGTTTCTTTAACTCGTCCAGTTCAGCCATAGTGTCGGCTCTAGGACCATGAACTTACACTGAATCAGGAACCAGGAATTGATCCTGTTCGTGACGCCAATATGTGGCGGAGGGGAATATGCCACCGCCTTGTGGGGGAAATATTCAGCACTATACTAAGGATGACTGAGTGAGCAACAGGATCCTAGTCCCCCCACCCAATGCTTTTAGTCTTTGTACAACTGTTAGACTAGTTGTATGTAGTGTCTATCGTGTTGCAATGTGTAATGCTCAAGAATCATCGAGGTGGGCTTCAGGATTTACTCAATACACGGCAGCCACCTGAAGTGTGTGTATGTAGAAAACTCAGGAGGTAAACCTAGTTAACTGCAAAACCCGCCCTCCCCTGAATCTAACAGGATAGGTAAGACGCCCCCACTCCTTAGTATAAGTGACTCAAAATTAGCATAAACAGTTTTCAGTTAACAAACAAATTTTACATTTATTTGTACTGCAAGATTTTAAATGATTACGTTTTCCTTGTTTTCACAAAGTTTACAAAACAGTTTCAAGTGTAGACAAAGCAAAGTGAAATAAAAGAAATGTGGAAAATAATAGAGATGAAAAATCAACAGATTTGTGTCAGTTACAGTTCAATCTGAGGAAAGTAAGAATCAGTGTCACTTATTGTAAGTAACCTTAAACAAAACGTTTCACAGTTAACTCAACCTTTCAAACAAAGTACACTTTGAAGTTCACTTCAATCCGGCTCAAAAATCCAAGATCCAATTCAAAAATCCAGGAAAAAAAAGGTGAAAAGTTATACTCTATCCATATATGAAGTTCACAGTCCCAAAAAGTTCAGTTATGTACACAAAAGAAAGACTATGAATCCCTTCGCAGGAAAATCACTGATCACAGTTCCATCAAAATATCTGTATGATTTAACAGTTCAGATGACTCACTTACAGAAAATGGCAGTTTGCTTACCAGTTTTCAGAAGGAAAAGAGGAAAATAATTTTTATCACCACTCTTGGTTCATGAATGAGGTGCTGAAAGATGTCCAATGGATGGCAGGGTACTGTTTCTTCACTCACTAACCCTCAGCGATTGTCCTCGCGATCCTGACGACGGCAGCTTGATTCAACGAGGCCGCAATCCCAGCTGATGGAGGCACAATGAGAAGACAAACAACGCACGACCCTATCCGATGACTCAGCGAACCTTAATTCACACGATCAGTAACAGCAATCACTGTTTCAAGTTCGTTTGAACAAATGAAACAAAAACTGTTTGAAGCAAAGAAAACACGAGACTGTTTAACTCCTACGTGACTGAGACTTAATGAAACTAACAGGCCTTTTGTCCAGCTTCATGCATGAACACGGCAGAAAACTCATTTTAACGCTTACTTCGTTAAACTTGTTCATATACACGAAGACTCAGAAGCAACGTCATGCAGCTCTTATATATGTCGCGAGTCTAAACGGGACTTTTTCCCGCGATTGACTACCCGAGATCAACATTCAATTTCAGCTCACCGCTGCTCTTCTCCGCTCTCTCGCTCTCTCTGCGCAACTCGTCAAAACCTAAAAATGGCGGCGCCCACGACAAACATCAAAATAAAAGTCTCCACATATTAGAAAAATGTAAATCCCCTACATGTAGTTCTTGTGTGTGTTTTGTTTCTTTTTTCTTCAGTGATTCTAATGGTTAACAGCAGCTGTTGATCATTGTCTGAATTCACTCATTAGTTTTCATTCTCTCTATCAGGTTGACTATATTAGTAAACTCATGTAGGGAATAGTGAATGAGGGTGTAGGGTGTGATTTGAAACACAGCCGCTGAGTGTTGACTTTGAACGTTGCTAATTTACGATATATAGCAGCAGGCTACCTTCTAGAAAACTATAAATATTACCCAGAATGCACTGTTTTAATGAAAACAGTATGTTACCCAGATAGCAAATGACATGTGGCCCAGTTCTGGCCCACATCTCCCATATTCTTCTGGCCCACATACCGCGCGGAATGACGGCGATGACTCAACCTGAGTCTGGCTGACATATGTCAGCCACAACTGAACCAGATCTGGGCCACATCTCAGAAATGGTGTGGGTGACATCTGGGCCAGATCTGGCCCAGTTTTGTCTGACAGAAGTCAGCCACAACTTTATCAGATCCATGCCGCATCTCACAAATGGCATGGGCGACACCTGGCCCAGATGTCAACCACGCCATTTCTGACATGTGGCCCAGATCCGTCCCAGTTGTGGCTGACTTCTGGGTTAGATATGGCCCATATTAACCCTTTCTAGACACAAAATAATATGTAATTCATCCAGAATAAAGAAAACACTCATGTAGTCTAAACTGCTTTATTAAAATATAAAAATTAGACAAATAAATATACATACATGAATACAACTGCATGTATAGATATAAAACAAATACATTTACATTATTACAAAATAAAAATACAGATAAATATTTATAAATATAGTTAAATACACATTAACATTACATTTACATTAAGCAGACACTTTTATCCAAAGCAACTTACAAATTAGGACAATGGAAGCAATCAAAATCAACAAAAGAGCAATGATATACAGGTGCTGGTCATATAATTAGAATATCATCAAAAAGTTGATTTATTTCACTAATTCCATTCAAAAAGTGAAACTTGTATATTATATTTATTCATTACACACAGACTGATATATTTCAAATGTTTATTTCTTTTAATTTTGATGTTTATAACTGACAGCTAAATTCAGACGCGGCAGAGAGGAGTGAGTATGAGAAACATTCAGATACACAGGCTGATTCAGTCTTCTGAATTGGGAGTAGCGAACATGCATTATAAACTTCTTTCAAATTAGAATCTGTTGGGGAGATAAAATGTGCAAGATAACGTATATGTACTAATAAAAACATCAAACAAAAAAAAATGTATCTTTTACTCTCCAGTACTGAAAGCAGAACTGATAAGGGAGCCCTTGATACTAGCCGCATTTCCACTGTCGGGCCAGTGCGAGCCAGGGCTTAAAGCGGGTCGGGCGGGGCTCATAGCCCCAGGCCAGTAGCACGAGGCCAGAATAGCGCAGGGTTTCCACAGTGGAGCTTGAAGCACCGCTGCACATCACTAAAACACGCCCTTTACACGCCTCTCAGAACAACGTCATGCAAAATTAATCACACATAAACACACTTATTTCTATTTTATTTATTTATTTATTTTTAACGCTTATGAAAATAGCCTGCTTATTCAGTCGAGTCTGTTTCTGTTTATTAGCCACAGTATAGCTGTCATATTTATAATGAATGATAATATCTCTATTTTTATAAAAGCTCCCGAACAAAAAAACATTATTAGGCTATATTCTTTTATGATAGGCAACGTGAGATAAACTCTCGAGACGAGGCTTGTGACAGATAATATAAGTTACTTAATAAATACACGATTGTGATAGAGAATAAGAAGCTGACGTCTGATTTCTTCAAGCGGTCTTATTTTACCATGTTTACTATGGTAATATGTTTAGCGTGCATATCTTTTACATCGCTTATACATATTTCTGCCTTGCATGGTGATTATAATCCACATTGAATCAAGTTATTTCAAACACTCGCTGCTGACTGAAAGAGAGTTTTGAGCTCAACTTATTTAAAGTGTTTAATGCTGGTGTTAAAGCTGTTATCTTTCTGAAATGATCCGCAGCGCAGACTCGCTATTTTTATAAAAGCTCACAAACAAAAATCATTTTTATATTTTGGTGATATGCAACGTGGAGCTAAACTCTTGAAACGAGACGACAGATAAAATGTTACTTAATAAATACACAATTGTGATAGAGAATAAGAAGCTGACGTCTGATTTCTCCAAGCGGTCATATTTAACATGTTTACTATGGTAAAGTTAATGTTTAGCGTTCATAGTCTTTTACATCGCTTATACATATTTCTGCTTTGTTTAGTGATTATAATCCACATTGGATCAAGTTATTTCAAACACTTGCTGCTGACTAAGAGTGAGTTTTGAGCTCAACTGATTTTAAAATGTCTTTAATGCTTGTGTTAAAGCTGTTATCTCTCTGAAATGATCCGCGCTGACGCTCTCTAGACACGGAGAAACTGCGCCTTTGTTCATAACTCCTCCTCTAGCCCCAGCTGGCCCGCTTTGGCCCAAGGTTTTCGTCGGGCCAAAAAACCCTGGCCGTTGGCCCCGAGGAAGCCCCGGCGAGGCACGATCAAGCCCCGGAAGTGACAGTGGAAACGCGACTGGCCCTGGCACGCACTAGCACGCCCGGTCTTAGCTCGATAGTGGAAACAAGGCTACTGTGACACAGCTCTTTCAAATTAACATTACCTTTTTTGCAGTGGTGGTAGTTTGTATGTCCATCTATAGTTGCCATCATCTAAGGTCTTTTGAGTACTGGTATCATCTGAAGTCCTCACAAGTCCTGCAAGTCCTGTGCTGTGCAGTTTCTAATAACCTTGGGATGGACATTTGCAGAAACAGGAAGGCAAAGGGAGAAAGATTAGCATAGCTGCTGTTCATATCATTTCAGGCAATGTGCACTTTTTACTATTTCATCAATGGAGTACATTGAGTACTATTTTTAATCTAGTAGGTTTAAACTGAAATAATTTTTCTAGATCCCTTAATAAACATATTATTTGTTGTCTGTTTTTGGGGAACAGACACAGTCTCTATAGAATGGACTGCATATGCCAGAGTAACATTTAATACATTTTAATAAAGTTTAACTGGGAGGAACATCATAACTGTAATTTACACAACCATTCAAGAGTTTGGGGTCTGTAAGATATTTTATGCCTTTATAAAAAATCTCTTATGCTCACCACGGCTCCATTTATTGAATCAAATTACAGTAAAATAGTAACACTGTGACTATTACAATACAAAACAACTCTTTTCTATGTGAATATTATGTTAAAATGTCATTTATTCCTTCGATCAAAGCTGAATTTTCAGCATCATTACTCCAGTCTTCAGTGACAAATCTTCAGAAATCATTCTAATATGATAATTTATTGCTCAAGAAACATTTCTGATTATGATCAATGTTAAAATACAGATGTGCTGATTTTTTTTTTGTTGGATTCATTGTTACATAGACTCTAAACATTTTAATGTTAGTGTTACATGGATCAAATTGTTCAAAATCATCTGTTTCAAATAGTGTTCCTGTAGCTCAACTGGTAGAGCACTGTGCTAGCAAGCAAGCAAGCGCAATGTTGGGGGTTCGATTCCCCGGGAACACATGATATGTAAAAATTGATAGCCTGAATGCACTGTAAGTCGCTTTGGATAAAAGCGTCTGCATAAATAAATGCAGGTCTTTTGAACTTTGTATTCATCTGTTAATCCTGAAAAATAAAATGCATCACGGTTTCTACAAAAAAAAAATGAAGCAGCACAACTGTTTCAACGCTGATAATAAGTTTCTTGAGCAGCAAATCAGCATTTCTGAGGGATCTATGTGACACTGAAGACTGGAGGAATGATGTTGAAAATACAGCTGCACATCACAGGAATAAATTAGTTTATAATGTATTCACATAGAAAACAGCTATTTTAAATTGTGATAATATTTCACAATATTAATCTTTTTACATATTTTAATCAAATAATTACTACAGAGGTGAGCAGAAGATAATTATTTCAAATTGTATCAACTTCAAGCTTTTGAACACTAGTGTACTGTATATTTGAGGTTTGACTTACTGTACTAGTCTTGTGGTCAATAGCATCTTGGAGATGTTGTCTTACAGTAGGTTCACTCCGAATCAGCACTGAAGAATCTAGGAACAAAACAAGCATTTGACACAGAGCCAACAATATTTAGTCTGCAGTTCCAGGTTTATTAGATGGAAACAAGCTAGAGCAGGTGAAATGCAAAAAATAAATAAATAAAATAACAAATTCATTGCGATATATGTTGTGAAAAAAAATGCATATTAGGTTACTTAACCTTTTCAGCGCTTCCTACATCTCTGTCAGCAGCTCCCTTCAGAAATTCAGAAAGAACAGTTTTATGTTTACCATAAAAGATCAAAACAACTTTAGTTTTCTGCCAATTTTCGCGCTCCTTGATAACGTGACGTCATCAATCAACAGTAAAGTGTAAATGTTAAGGTTAAATAAATTAAGCAATTTCCAATCATCCATTGAAAGATTACCAACAAAACAGTCAAAAGCTATCATCTACAGATGAAGATTTGATTAAAAGCCCAAACTTTCATAAATAAGAGAACAACAGAGTTATCATACCTGACGATACGTCGTCTGAAAACGGTAGAAATGCTAACAGACTTTTTCGAAGACATTAAACCATTCCTATAAAGTAAATAAACAACAGAAGCGAGTCAAATACAAGTAAGAGAAGTGTCAACAACAGTTATAAGTAATATTTGTGTGATTTTATGGACTTAACTCACCTGAAAACGGTGAAATCAGCGAGAAACGGGGTGTTTCCTCGTGATATTTGCAGTGTTGCGCTCCGTTTCCATGGCAACTCCATCCGGTCCGCGCGCGGCGCACGCCCATGTAAGCACGTGACGAATTAAAAGTCACACGCTCACGTTACATAAATAAACATATGAATAAACATATGCCCCTTATTTTTTTTCTGTAAGAGGGGGCGCGGCCATTTGTAGATTTAATGTGTCTGGCTTTCGGTGTCATTCCAGCTATATTAGCTGTACAAACAGCTTGTTTTGCTGTTTACTGTTGCAAACTGCTGTATTACCATGTTATTTTAAATGTATTGTCTTAATTATGAACGTACTGGTTTGTAGTGCAAACAGTTTTACCGTTTACTGCACTTTGTTCTTCTTGTTATTTCCCTATAACCATGACCATAAGTCTCGCACATTCACATGCAATTGTTTGGTGGATAGAATTAGATCACTACATAATTCAAAATGTTATTCAATTATGATATTTCTAATTTAAAATTCATTTTGTAGTTCTATGGCCCAGTGCAAAATGCCAGGCCTGCACATAATAGTGGGACAAAGTGGCACTTTTATAGTTTAAGATTTTGTATTGTTGCTTTTACTAACACTTTCACTATATATATATATGTGTGTGTGTGTGTGTGTGTGTGTGTGTGTGTGTGTGTGTAAAAGGTGCATCTTGAAGAAATGTGAATATCATGAAAAAAGTTCATTTTTTGTAACTTTTTTTATTAAAAAGTGAAATTTTCATATATTCTAAAGATTGTTTTTTTTTTTTTGATGATTAGAGCTTTATATAATGAATGTAATTATTACATTTAAAAGTATAAAAAAGGAGTTAAACAAATATTATTTAATTATTTAAAATGATTTTTAAAGAAACTTTGTCCTGTGGTGTGACAGTACAGGTGTCACAATGGAGGACTTTTTTTTTTTTTTATCACACCAAAGGACGTTTCATCCTTTTCTGTCAATTAATGACCTTGCTATTCCAAGCTAACCTGTCATTAGTGGCAAGCAAGACACATTTGCTAAATTTTCTAGGATTATGTATCTTAACATGCACTTTTTAATTAAAAAAATATATAATTTAGGGGTGTCATATTAATGCACAGCAAAGCATAAAACATTTGTAGTGGTTCCGAAAAAGTTCAAAGGACATGGTGTCACACCAGAGGACATGGTACTAAAATGTAAAAAAAAATCGAATAACATTGCAGCTTCATAAAAGGTCCGTGTAGGTCAAATAAATGTGTGTATGTATTTATATTACGTGTCCTGAAATATTATGGGCGTCGAGTACTCAAAATAGTTTTAGAACCACTGACTGGTAAAGTAAGGTGATCTGCCAGGACGTGTCTTCAGAAAATGGCACATCTGGTCACCTGGTATAAGCCATATCTGGCCCACATACAACAAGCCAGAACTCAACCTAAAACCGGTTTGTCACACACGGGCCAGATCTGGCCCACACACAGCAAACCACGACTCAAATTAAAGCCGGTTTGTTGCACACGGGCCAGATCTGGCCCACACACAGCAAGCCACGACTCAAATTAAAGCTGGTTTGTCACACACGGGCCAGATCTGGCCCACACACAGCAAGCCACGACTCAAATTAAAGCCGGTTTGTCGCACACGGGCCAGATCTGGCCCACACACAGCAAACCATGACTCAAATTAAAGCCGGTTTGTCGCACACGGGCCGGATCTGGCCCATAAACAGCATGCCACAACTCAAACTAAAACCGGCTTGATGTGTGTGGGCCAGAGATGGCCCATATAACCTCTGCCGCTGCCAGAACTGAGCCAGATGTGCCATAGTTGGCCCAGATGAGGCCCGGATATGTTTGCTATCTGGGTACTGTCGAAATTTGGCCGTTTTTTTACAGCAATTTTTAACAGTGTAGTAAAATAAGTAAAATCTAATTCAGTAAATGTTTATTAAACTAAGTACAATCAAAACCTATCACAAAAGGTCAAAGCATCTCTAGCAGAAGTGACAGTGCAATGTAGCAGATGAACAAATTCTTACCAATGTTTCAAGAACAAGCTGGATCCTTGATGACTCTACAAGGGGAAAGAAGAAAGAGTTTACTAAAAAGTTCTTAATTTCATATTATACCATTTCTTTAAACCATTGGTTCTCCAACTTTTTATACCAAGTACCACTTCAGAAAATATTTGTTATTAAATATTAAGTTCCACTATAATGACCAACATTACATTTCAGCAGCGTAGTAGGCCAAACTATTCAGCTACAGGTCTACAGTTAAAAAATGAGGCAGTTTTATTCTAATAAGAATATTTATTGTTGTCAGACACTTTACCATGGTAAATACAGTTTGAACATTAACACTACAACTGTGCTTATACACAGAAAAAAAAAAAGTTTAAATTAAAATGTAATTTTAAATGTAATTATGTAACAAAAGTTACAAAACTGTACTGTACTTTAACTGTAACATACTTAAATGTGCAAAAAAAAAAAAACTTACTCAAAGATTAAGTTAAAATGTATTAACATTAATTAGTTTAACTTAGTGATTCACCTGCATAACAACTATAGGGGGCCTGACACTTTGAGAACCATGGCTTTAACAATCCTTTTTTTTATTAATTCATTAAAATTATATTATTTAAATACCGACATTTGCACTTATATGTTTCAGAAAACACTTTGAAACTATTATAAGAATACAAACATATATAACACACCTAATGCATGGGATTCATATCAGGAAAATATGGGAAAATCTCTAAAAGACAGACATTAACACACAACCTACCAGCAACACATTGGGTGAGCATCTAACTTGATCATCTGTGATAAAGCAATGCAAAAATAGACACACGGCTATTTATTTATCTGCAGGTTACATGTCCTTTAAGCTACCCATTTGTAAACTCTGGTAATACTTTACTATTTTCAAAAGATAATAAAGATAACGTTAGCGATTTTCTTACCTTATTTTGCCAGTATGTTTTCAGGACCTCGCAGAACACCTGACCCTTCTTGTGTTCACAGTTTTTGTTCTCCATTGACATGTCATGACTCAAATTCGCTCAAAATAAATAAAAAAATGTACAGGCAAATATGAAATAATTTGGGACCTACCGAGCAGTCAGTTATAACGAGCAGCAGCTCACAGTTAGCCGCCTCACTCACAGAAAGATGACAATAACGGTCATATTTTTAAATGTAGAAAGACGCGAACTGATTCATTGTCCAGTTTCCTGAATGACAGCCAGATTAACCAATCATGATAGAAGTAATAAAATAAAACTACCAAGGGGAGTTGTTTCAGTTTGATAAAGCAGCGAAATGTATATAGTTTTATTGTTGTTAATGATGATAATATTTAACATATACCTTTAGATTTTAGAATAGGTATCATGACTAAAATATTTTAAAATTCTATTAAAATAATAAATTAATTAATTTAAATAATTTAATATAAATAATTTAAAAGCTTGTTAACCTTTTTCTACCATTTAGCATTAAACATTTTTAATGTTGTTTCATTAAAACAACTGACCTTATTTCAACCATATTTCAACCTTATTTCAACCAATGTTGAAAGTTGGTCATGTGCTGGAAGTTTTTCAACCGTTCATCTTTAAACATTGAATCAACGTTGTTTCAACGTTGAAACCCCATCTGACCTTATTTCAACCATATTTCAACGTTGAAGGTCGGTCATGTGCCGGCTGGGTTAGGCTATGATGTGATTCGAATGAATGGAATAAGCACAGCGCGCTCACCAAACAGCAGCGCTGCGCATCTCAGTCTCTCAAAATCCAAATCAGTTCTCTCTCAAGAGTAGGCTAATAATCAGCTTAGATACGGATACATTGTCTACTTGTCCTACACTGAAAAAAGTAATAAGTAAATTTACTTAATTTTTATTTGGCAAGTTTTTGCACAAGCATTTTTCAAGTAAATTTAACACATTTGGAAATTAAGTAAATCTACTTAACTAAGTTAAGTAAAAAAAATAAAATAATAATAAGTACATTTTATTGAGTAAAATTTAATTAAATAATATTAAATTAATGCATTTAGCAGACACTTTTATCCAAAGCAACTTACAGTTCATTTAGGCTAACAGTTTTCACCTATCATGTGTTCCCGGGGAATGGAACCCCCCAACCTTACACTTGCTGATGCAATGTTCTACCACTGAGCTACAGGAACACTTCAAGATCTTGTGAAAAATAAGTGAAAATAGTTTTTACACTAACAAAAAACCCGAAACAGATATTCTAGAAAATTCTAAATGTAAAATAATTTTTTTAAAACAGTTTTATCAAATGAGGGTAAATAAGTCTCTCACTTCTGTCCCTTTAAACCAGTTTACAGCAAAGACAGCACGAAGGACTGGATGCACATGATAAATATTCTGCAATTAAGAAAACAGACAAAAGAAATAGCACTGTAAAACCTGATAAGTAAACTTTACTCAAACCGTTTGAGTAAATAGATTGCCTTGATTTAAACCATGTAAGTTTTAGAACTTTGCATTTAAGTAATTAAGTGATTAACTAAGTGCTGATTGTGAATTAGTGATGAACAGCTGCTGTTAACAAACAGAATCACTGAAGAAAAGAGAAACACAAGAACTACTACAACTGACTTCAGACACAGACTTAGATGAAATCAACTGAAATAAAATACATGAAATCTCTCAAGATCTGATTAAACAACCACACAAACAGCATCACCAGCTCCACTTATTAATAACCAGACTGACTTTATTTCTGTCAGACGTCTACAGAAGATCTTATTGAGAATGAACTAAGGTTTAGATGTTGATTTATTGTTTCATTTGAAGTAACCATGTTAGAGATCAGTGTTTGCTTTAGTTGGGCTCTTGACCCTTGATTTGTGTATTAGTCTTTTCTCTGGCTGTTATAACCGTGTGTTTCTAAAACACATTTGTTATAACTCAAAAGCCCAGAAGATATATCATCAGGTGTTAACCTGTACCTAGGTGAAGGTTATTATACTTTATATTGGTGGTGATAATCATCAATTATTGAACTGTAAGGAGTCTAATCTCTGATGAAATAGGTGTTGTGTAATTTGATTGATTATAGTAAAAGTGATTGTAGGAGGAAGTGCTTCTGTGATAATCAGTTAATCTGAATGACTTTTCAAACAGTGTGGTCTTCTACAGTGTCAAACAGTCACACAAAGACATCAATAACCAGAATATGAACCTCAACAATGGTGACCATAAAAAAAATGCTGCAGAGCATGCACTGTAAAAAGTGTTTCCCTATATTTATTCAGTAAAATTGTGTCAAAAATTTACAAGCAATATTATTAATTAAATTTAACACATTTTATTTAAGTAGAAATAATCATTAAAAATGAGTAGAATAACTTTATTTTAATTTTACATAAAAATATTGATTTCATTGGTCAAAAATCAAACAAACAAAAAAACACTATGCTAAAGAATACTATGTTATGCATGCCAGGCCAGTAGTTGCCGATCATGAAACATTATATGCATGCACATAACATCAGCCTTTTTACAAATTAACATTTTTGTTGCTTACATAGATATGATAAAGGCATCATGTTCAAAAGGTTGTAATGCCCCCAAAACAGTTATTGAAGACACCTAAAGTTCACAAAACGAATCACTGAATGAAAAAAAATAATAATAATTTGCTTACCATTGTAGTGGTCAGTGTTTGCTTTAGTTGGACTCTTGACCCTTAAAATTTTGAATAGATTTTATTTGATTGCTAGTTGTGATACAGCAGCTAGATAAGCCAAGAAGGAAATGCGACCAGGTGGTGTTATTTGTTTTTACATCATCATTTGGTCTGAGTTGGGTGTGTCTTATCAATAACATGTGTCCTGTGATTGAACGATATAAGCTCTGGTGTTTTCAGCATTATCAGAGAAATTCTTAGAAGCACCTCTGATCAAAACCTTGTTAAAAAAGAAAAGTGTTTTCATTTAGACACACAGACATCAAGAATCAGCCTGAGAACATCAACAATGGTGACCATCAAAAAGCATGTTGCACTGCATTCTGGGTGCCACCAATCAAAACTCATTTTATGGCTCCCATCATGCTTTGCGGCATGAATAAATAATGAGCAACAATTCTATAGTAGCTTGTTTTGTGATTCTTACAGTTTGTCTGAATATGCTGTGTGTCACCATTCTTGAGATTCATACGCTGGTTCTTGATGTGACTGTGTGTCAAAAGAAAGATCCCCTTTCTCTGTTTTAAACAGAATTCTCAAACTCTGGTTTACACTGAAAATTCCACTTTTTTTTTTCTTTTTTTGCTGAATCACAGGGCTGCCATAATGAATGTTATCTTGTCTCAGAGATCAGACTCTGAATGAGTTCAGATTAGAGTTGTGACGTTCGCGAACGAACCGATTCTTTTGAACGGCTCATAAACATGAACGATGGGAGCCGAGTCGCGACTGGAGAGGAGCCGTTCTTTCTATCGTTCTTTTTTCCTATGCGTGTTCATACAAATGAGCTCCTCCAGGAGACAGAACAGTTATAGGGGGAGGGGCGCACCCAGCGCAGGCCAACCCTTTATAGCGTGATGATATTAGTTATTAGTTGTGCATGCATTTACATTGCATTTTGTGTTCATTTAAAACTTATTTTAAAATCATTAAAAATGTTCTTTTGTGATACTGTACTTGTATAGAAATTTTTCACTAAAAGCTGTTTTCCACAGACATTCATTGCAGCCCACTTTGTTATTGTTCATTGACTTGAAGGGGCTGATGTCCTATTTGCAAAGTTTACAGTAGTAATAGTATGTAGTATGTAGACATTTCCATTTTATTTATTCTAATTTTATCTACTTTAAAAAAAAATAGTTTTCTATCAAAATGTTCTTGTGTGATAACAATGTTCTTGTGTTGAAGTGTTTGTAGTAAAAGCTGTTTTGCACAGAGATTCATTGCAGCCGGCTTTGTTTTTTATGTTTATTTGTGAGCAGGTATTGTATGAATAACATAAGTCAGCATAGTTTTACACACACACACACACACACACACACACACACACACACACACACACACACACACACACACTTTGTACTAAAGGTAAATCAAAATAATGATGTCACTGTCTAAGCAGAGGGATTTGTACAACCCTATGGAATATAGTCGACACATGAGAAATGAGGTAATAATCAATATTTCAGAATAATTCAAACTCAGATATTGGTGTGTGATATCTGCACTTTAATTATTTGACTACAAATCTCACCTCATAATACCTCCCAGTGATTATTTTCAGGATAAACTGAGATGCCCCCAAGCTGGCTTCTTAAAACTGACTAAATATTTAAAAAGAGCCAAAAGAGCCATTCTTTTGAACGGCTCTTTGAAAGGAACGGATCGCGAAGATCCGGATCCCCTCAAAGAGCCATAAATCCCATCATTAGTTCAGATATTCAGAAAGAACAAAGATTATGTAGTAGCATGACCAACACTACCTGATCATCTTTATTCTTAGTTTGTCTAGCTGTTATAACTGAGTTACAACAGCAATGCAAAATGTAATATTAAAACATCAAGGGTCAAGAACACAACTAAAGCAAACACTGACCACTGTAATGGTAACCAACAATTTACGCTTTGATTCTGTTTGTGAACTTTAGGTGTCTTCAATAACTCTGTTTGGGGGGCCTTAAGACACAGCCTTTTGAACATGATGCCTGTATCATATCTATGTAAGCAACAAAAATGTTAATTTGTAAAAAGGCTGATGTCATGTGCATGCATATAATCTTTCATGATCGGCAACTACTGGCCTGGCATGCATAACATAGTATTCTTTAGCATAGTGGTTTTTTTTGTTTGTTTTTTTGTCCAATTAAATCAATATTTTTATGTACATTTTACTTAATTTTTTCATGTTATTCTACTAATTTTTAATGATTATTTCTACTTAATTAAAATGTTTTAAATTTAATTAATAATATTGCTTGTAAAATTTTGACACAATTTTACTGAATAAATATAGGGAAACACTTTTTACAGTGTGCTGGGAGCCATGGATGAGTTCTGTACTACAATAGTACCCAGAATGCATTACAGCATGTTTTTTTTTCGTCACCATTGTTGAGGTTCATATTCTGATTATTGATGTCTGTGTTTGACCAGTTTTTGGCATAGAAGAAAAATGTATGCGTACAAAATGTTTAGAAAGTCAATTCTATATTAACTGATTATCACAGAATCACTGGCTCTTAGTGTCACTTTTACTAGAATAACTTCAACTAATTACACAACACCTACTTCATTAGACTCCATACAGATAAATAATTGATGATTATCATCACCAATATAAAGTATAACAACCTACACCTAGGTACAGGTTAACACCTGATGATATTTCTTCTGGGCTTTTGAATCACAACAAATGTGTTTTAGAAACACATGGTTATAACAGCCAGAGAAAAGACTAAAACAAAAATCAAGGGTCAAGAGCCCAACTAAAGCAAACACTGATCTCTAACATGGTTACTTCAAATGAAACAATAAATCAACATCTAAACCTTAGTTCATTCTCAATAAGATCTTCTGTAGACGTCTGACAGAAATAAAGTCAGTCTGGTTATTAATAAGTGGAGCTGGTGATGCTGTTTGTGTGGTTGTTTAATCAGATCTTGAGAGATTTCATGTATTTTATTTCAGTTGATTTCATCTAAGTCTGTGTCTGAAGTCAGTTGTAGTAGTTCTTGTGTTTCTCTTTTCTTCAGTGATTCTGTTTGTTAACAGCAGCTGTTCATCACTAATTGTCAATCAGCACTTAGTTAATCACTTAATTACTTAAATTCAAAGTTTTAAAACTTACATGGTTTAAATCAAGGCAATCTGTTTACTCAAACGGTTTGAGTAAAGTTTACTTATCAGGTTTTACAGTGCTATTTCTTTTGTCTGTTTTCTTAATTGCAGAATATTTATCATGTGCATCCAGTCCTTCGTGCTGTCTTTGCTGTAAACTGGTTTAAAGGGACAGAAGTGAGAGACTTATTTACCCTCATTTGATAAAACTGTTTTGAAAAAAATTATTTTACATTTAGAAATTTCTAGAATATCTGTTTCGGGTTTTTTGTTAGTGTAAAAACTATTTTCACTTATTTTTCACAAGATCTTGAAGTGTGCCTGTAGCTCAGTGGTAGAACATTGCATCAGCAAGTGTAAGGTTGGGGGGTTCCATTCCCCGGGAACACATGATAGGTGAAAATTCTTTGCCTGAATGCACTGTAAGTTGCTTTGGATAAAAGTGTCTGCTAAATCCATTAATTTAATATTATTTAATAAAATTTTACTCAATAAAATGTACTTATTATTATTATTTTTATTATTTTTACTTAACTTAGTTAAGTAGATTTACTTAATTTCCAAATGTGTTAAATTTACTTGAAAAATGCTTGTGCAAAAACTTGCCAAATAAAAATTAGGTAAATTTACTTATTACTTTTTTCAGTGTACGTGTTTGCATCTTTACCTTTTGCTGGTTTGCGCGGCACACACACATCTGTTTAGTGAAGTTCATTAACATTAAGACTTGCTCAAAGTGTTCTGCATTATGAAAATGTGCGCATTGAATGGATTCAGTCGTGTTCAAATGATCATTAAATGTTTATCATGACACCCTCTGCTTGCATTATAAATATTATTTTAAAAATTAATAATTATTTTAGTTTAACACAACATACTTGTTCAGTGATAACTACGAAAAAAATATAAAAAGTCATAAGGGTCTTATCAAGTAACTGTTTGATGTTGTATCCGAATGCAGATACGAAAAGTGTTGTGATTGTAACAAATACTGGCTGTTACATGGAAATTAATGTCATAATTATAAAGTTTTTAAAATTTACGGATGTAATTGTTGCATAAGGCTATACATGAATATGTGTTGATTGATAAAAAAAAAAAACATTTAATGTGTTTTCATTTGCAATAGCATGAACCACGAGTAGTCCAGTAACTCAAGCATTTTTTTTTCTTAAAAAAAATCTACTAGCAGAAATCAGTAGTCTTGCAACCCCTATACTGTACAACAATAATTAGTATTTCATTATTGTAAAGGGTACGTTTAAGGCTATCTGGGTGTAGATAAAACACAATCTAACAGGTAGAAAATTAAATTAGAAACATCTAAACTTTTCAGGTCGCAGTAAGTGCACCGCTGGTCGTGCACATCCTTTCCCGGAACTATACTGAAAGCTAAGCCAAGATGGAAAAACAGATGATCATAGTTGTACAAGGATAGCCATTTTGTAAATGAATATATTAGCAGAGCTACTACAAGTTATGTTTAGTGCTGGAAATCCATTTATTCTTTGCTGAAACTTCTGCGTCATCATGGAGAGCGGGTCATGGTTGCCCAGCAACAGCAGACGCCACTGGAGCGCGAGCGCAGATTACAGAGTGCTTTGGAAATAAGGAGAGCGGCGCGCCTATCGTTTTTCACACGTTTTCAGTCGCGAAATTATGCAAATGTGGTTTTGTTTTGAAGGATTTTTTTTTTTTTTTTTTGCTGGACTCGGTCGAGACCAACTACAAGACTTGGCGAGTCCAATGGCCAAGTCCGAGACAAGTCCGAGTGCAAATGCAACGAGTCCGAGACAAGTCCGAGACGACAGAAAAATGTTAATGAGTCTTAATGTTAATGAACTTCACTAAACAGATGTGTGTGTGCCGCGCAAACCAGCAAAAGGTAAAGATGCAAACACGTAGGACAAGTAGACAATGTATCCGTATCTAAGCTGATTATTAGCCTACTCTTGAGAGAGAACTGATTTGGATTTTGAGAGACTGAGACGCGCAGCGCGGCTGTTTGATTGGTGAGCGCGCTGTGCTTATTCCATTCATTCGTATCACATCATAGCCTAAGCTTTAAATCATTGCCTTTTAAATATATACAAATACTATAACGTGTATGATGTATTATTATAGGTAAAATTACTCTTGCAACGCTCTGATTTCTGAGAGATGCGCAGAGAGGCGACAACAATGCTGTGTTTGATTTGCGCTCTTTTCACTCATAAAGTTTACATTCATTCACTTCTGGCACTGATCCCCTGGCTCACCTTTTATCAAGCAAACACCAGACTGTGTCAGCTTCAGCCGAGTATTCAGGCAGAACTATTCCTTCTCCGTTTTTCGTTTTTCGTTTTTTAAGCCATTAACCTTGCCCTTCCGAATAAGGTATTCGGCTTCAGGCACAACCCTAATTAATATTACATATTTTATTTTTACAAGCAACATAGATAAGGTCATATAGTAACAGCTCCACGCAATGTTGTAATTCTAAAATTCACATCGTACTTGCAAACACTTTGTATGCATTATGGTTAATGCATGCTGGAGTAGTCGATTGTTTCCGACAGTGCTCGACTAGTCTATGCAAGCACTAGCACAGTAGGACAAAAATTTCGCTGTATTTATGTGCGCATGCCCAGTAGAGCCAAACGTATGCCTTCTAGCCTTGCTGCGCTTGTCATATCCCGAGCTTTGCGTGTGTCTGTGCACTGTGCCAAGGCATCAGTCATATACATTTTTGACCACAGACATGTCAGCAAAAGCAGCATTTTTAAGTTAAAAAAAAATGAAAATAAAGTACATATAAATTATTTGACCATACAGCTCCAAACTCGGTTCTAGAGGGCCAGTGTCCTTTATAGTTTAGCTCCCAGGGTCGGTTTTTAAGATATAGCTTGATGTTATAGAGACGTCTGGTTTTGATTAAACTCTTTTACCCGCAGCATTGCTTCATTCACTGGGCTTCCTGTTTACAAGTGACAACATGTAACATCAATGGTCGCTGCAGAGAAAACAGATAACCCATATTGGACTTCTTCATTGCTGACCTGAACTGTTTTATTATTTTTGTTCTGTTTCTTAAGCAATATTTTGTATGTAAATCACAAAAGGGAACGTGTGCATTTGACTGCTCACTAAATGTCACATGTTGCCTATTCTTCCCTTCTGATACCGTTGACTTGGTTTGTTTGTCTAGTCTCATGACGTTATATGACAATTTTACCACTGTCTCTTGTGTGCTCCATGTTGACTCCCATTTTAAAAGTAGAAGCAATGAATCGTACAAGAAATCAGTTAAGATAAAATGTCTAATTGCTTTATTACTGTTGATGTCAGGAAATGTGCAGCCAAACCCAGGCCCAGACACCCCTATAGGCTTTAACACCCCGGCATATTTTAAAGAAAGATCAGGTCTTGGTTTCTTTCACTTGAATGTACGCAGTCTTGTTCCTAAAATGGACATGTTGCGTATCTGGGCTCACTCTATAGATTCCGATGTAATTGTCTTGTCTGAAACCTGGTTAAGTAAATCGTTTTCAGATAAAGTAATCAATATAAGCGGTTATAATGTTTTTAGGACTGACCGCCCTAATAGAGGTGGGGGTGTAGCAATCTATATCAAAAATCAGTATCATGTTGAAAGATTATTTGTTTTTAATTAACTTTGGTTGGATGTATTTGGAATCAACTGTAGGCAACTGTACTTTGTTCACAATAGTGTGAAACAACTGGCCCATATAATCAGCCTCTTAGGTCAACATCAAGTCATTGAATGGGCTCTCCATGGGAGAGATCCTTTCAAGTCACCAAAAGGTTACACTATCATTGTCTCTCCATGGGGTGTTATTGTATTGTTTGTAGCACATTTGTTAACAGGTATAAAGGTCTGGTCTCACAGACAGTACCTTGGGTTAAGATTGTATGAAGGATGACATGCTAACATCACTGCTGAAGAACTGCTACACTGCTACCTTCAATAAATTCTTCTCCCCACAAGAACTTTGATCAAGCTTACTTATTTTATGTATTAGAGAAATCTAGTACATTGGCGAGCCACCCAAACTACTGCTCAGCCAAATACAGCAAAATCTAACAATTTGGCGGAGCCAGCCAGGAGAGACTGACAAGAAGAGAACTCACCAATTGCAACAAGAAGTGAACAAAAGAGTTTTGGAAATTCTACAGTTTTTGTGTTGAAGATCAACAGACCGCATCTGTGGACATAAGTTATTTGAATCAACTTGATCCTTTCTCAAAGATTCTAATTTGGTGAGTGAAACTATCAGCTCTCTAAAAGAACTTAAAAGAACACTTTTTCATAAGTAAGCAGATCATTTGATGTGTGTAGTGTAACCATAATAACCAGTGTAGCACTGTTTAAGAAATGTTTGGCTTAGGCCTTTCTCTTGAGTCTGTAGGAACCTTTTAAATGATTTAGTTAATTCTCCTGAGACTGTAGGAGCTATAGAAAAAGTGTTTATAGCTTGGTCCAGTCCTCTTGAGTCTATAAGAATCATTCAAGAAAGAGGTTTAGTCCGTTCTCGTGAGACTGTAGGAGCCATAGATGTGTAATTATAGGCTTAATCCTGTTCTCTGGAGTCTGTAGGAATTGTTTAAGAAACAATTTAGTCCGTTCATCAAGAGACTGTAGTAGCAGAGGCTTGGTCCTTTCTCTTTATGTCTGTAGGAATTGTTTAAGAAACAATTTAGTCCGTTCATAAAGAGATTGTAGAAGCAGAGGCTTGGTCCGTTCTCTTTTTGTCTGTAGGAATTGTGTGAAAGAAACAATTTAGACCAGTAATCAAGAGACTGTAGAAGCAAGGGCTTGGTACTTTCTGTTTGTATCTGTAGGAATTGTTTAAGAAACAATTTAGTCCGTTCATAAAGAGATTGTAGAAGCAGAGGCTTGGTCCGTTCTCTTTTTGTCTGTAGGAATTGTGTGAAAGAAACAATTTAGACCAGTAATCAAGAGATTGTAGAAGCATAAGCTTGTTCCTTTCTCTTTTTGTTTGTAGGAATTGTGTAAAAAAAAAAAAAAAAACAAACAATTTAGTCCATTTCTCCAGAGACTGTAGGAGTCATAGATAGAATTGGGACTGATGTTGCTGCAAGAATTGGGAATTCTTGACTGGGTGCTAATTCAGTAGCCACTAATGTAGATTTAAATTAATGTTCAAACCGAATTAGAAGATGATGGCATAAAACCATGAAACTATAAGTTTGTTTGCCTTCCATAAAAATACAGAAAAAAAAAATATATATATATATATAATGTAAATTGTCTAAGGGACAAATTTGAAAAAGGCATTCAGCCTTCTGAGCTAGAACTCAATTCAGACATTAAACAAGGAAAATTAGCCTGAATGTAAATGTTTAGTTTTAAATGGAAGATTGAAAACTAAGCTGAGCTTTTAAACTAATGATTTGTCTCTGTAACTGAAAATGGTCAGTCTAACAGACTGCTGTGAATTTAAATCTGAATAAGTACCTTTAACAGTTCTAACACCTTTTGTTCTGTTTTCACACCTCTGAGGGCACTTTTCCTGTATTCGCCATGGCTGAGTCTGCACAAAACAAAGGCAATAGTCATGCATTGAGGCCAACAAAAGAAAGACATGGAACAGAACCTCCAAATGATACCATTGATCAGATGTTGGAGAATCTGAATGCATATCTGGACAAAAGGCTGGGACTGAGGAAGTGCCATGATGACATCTGCCAGAAGTACAGCATCAAGTACTCAGAGAGTGGACTATGGGCTTTGCCGGACATTAAAAGGGCTTATGGAAAGATGCAGCGCTTAAGGACATACACCAACAGAGATGGCTTGTCTGTAATTTTGCTCAAACAAATTCGACAGCATCTACAGAGATGTGAAACTGACAAATTACAACATGAGAAAAAAGCAGAGAAAGCAAAGGTTCGAGCACTGGCTGAACAATTACAGACTGTAAAGAAGGACAAAGAAAGACTGTTACATCAGAATGACAAGTTGTTAACTTTGCTCTCCAAACGACTGGAATCAAAAGCTTCAAGCAGCTCTGATAACAGTGATGCAGATATCAACACACATACTGAAATTACAAAGGACAAACTGAAGGTTAGACTTGCTCCTGTAATTATTAAGAACAGAAGAACTGAAACTGAAAATGAAGAGGAGTATGAGGAAGATGGTGATCGACGAACTCGCACAGTAAAAAAGGTAATAAAGAAATATGTTCCATACAGAACATACCAGCCAGCTACTCCAGAGCAAGTTGACAAATGGTCAAAAGAATTGCCAGATGTGTACAAGCAACCACGGAAAGTATGGCAATTTCTTCAACGCTTGCAGAAAATCTACAATTTACATCCACTGGACAGTGTGATGATTGTTAATGTGAACTTAAGAGACAATGACCAACAACGACTTACAGAAAGTGTTGAAAGAAGGATTGGTGAATCTCAAGAAAACATTGAAGCTGGATGGGAAGCGGTTCAAACCTTCTTATTTGAACTGAAACCTGCAGAGGTTAATTGGGCTAAAATTACCTCTTGTGTGCAGAAGACAGGAGAAAGTGTTGCAGAATTTGAAGAACGCTTCAGACAAACTTGGATGGAACATGCTGGTTTGAACAACAACATTGAAGAACTCTGTGAAGACACTAGCATCCCTTTTAAAACCATATTTGTGAATGGACTGAAACCTGAGGTTTCTAAAACTCTTAAAATCAGGTATGATGACTGGGACAGCACTGGAACAACATTTATGCAGATTGTAGAATGGTCAGCAAAGATTGAAAGAACACAGGAAGTCGATCTCAGAGTTTTACAATCCAAAACCTTGTCATACAACAACAGGACAATGGGATACGAAAAAAGTGAATATCAGAGACACTCAAGAGAGAAAAATCAGGAAAGATTTAGACATTGCAACGAGGAAGGACACTGGATTCGTGATTGTAAGCTGAGTTTGAGACAAAGTGATGACGACCACCTGTTGAAGAGGTTTCAGCAGTTGACAGCCAAACAAAAACAGACTCTGCTAAATGCTGTGGAGCCACAGGGAAACTGAAGAACCTCTCTCTGCAGCACCAGCTAGTGACATCTTATCCAAAAGCTGATGGACTCCATGAAACCTCAACAACTGAAGCCACAGAGGATGTCCTAGTAGACAGTGCTGCTAAACAAGCCGTAAAGGAGAGAGGTAAACATTCAGCGGCACTAAGACAACTTCAGCAAAACTCACAAACTGTTCTACATAGTAAACAGATTCAAATTGAATTGGCCAGGAAACAATCATCATTGTTAATGGAAGATGTAAAAAAACATGATGACAACCGATGCCTTAAGGAAAACCACAAGGAAAATGGACTATGCCCTTTTGAACATGTCACAGGCCGGCCCATGTCCACTGAAAATCTAACATCTGACAGCCTTGTCCAAACTGATGAAAGACTCAGTCTGGCAGTACACAATGCCAAGAATCAAGTTTTGGCACCTCCAAAAGGGAGCCATGGTTTAGTGCCCAACAAATGGGTAAAGATTAAAAAAACTGATGTGTCGCAACAAGAATACAGATGGGAAAGACCAATTGAGGATCTTTTAGTAACTGACACAGCAGTTAAGGCACAGGGAAACAATGAGTGGATTGATTTGAATTTGCCTAGAGATGAGGGATAGATGGCAGTAGTGTTTTTCAGAGTCCAAATATGGTGGGACTAGAGTTTTTAGGCTCTAGCTTGTCGCCTGAGGACGAAGACATGAACATTTCACCACTGATAAACACTGTAGTGTCCTGCCAACATTAAATAGGGACAGTTATATTGGTAATTAGGCATATTTTGTTTAAACTATTTCTTTGGAAAGATTTGTTTCCCTTTTCTCTGGTGTGATTGTAGGTGTCCCAGCGTTTCAGAGGATGAGCAAAGATATCCAACGCTTGGACCAAACTGCACTGGCCACCTAGATAAACATGCCTTAACATCCACAGAACACAACAACATTCGTCATTTCCACAAGATCGCAACATTAAAATAAAAAAAAAGAACTTAGGCATTAAAGATAATGCAAACCTCACCATGAACTCTTATTCTGTCATCTTAAGTAAGGGAGCCTGTATGCAGCATTCTGTATTCATGATTACTGAAAAGTATTGCAAGAAGAAACCTGTATACAGCATGTGTACATGACTACTAAAATTATAACTGTTTTGTATGTTCTTTCTATTATGTGTGATCAAAAATGATCAAAGGGGGGATTGATCATTTAGCATTCATACGATGTTAGTACTATGAACTTATTTAACTTTGAGTCCACTGAGAAGGAATATTTCTTACTATAAAGCTGCAAACACATAATGTGTAGTAGTAAAGTAACTACATGCATGACTTCTATTTAAATCACTGCAGCTTATTGTCAGCTATAGTACACATGCATGTGCTGAAATACTCAACACAGAGATCACCACTGTATCAGCGGACCCACATTTACTGCCTTCCATCTAACATATACCTAAGCCTACCTGTCTCCACATCCTAATTCCTAAACCTATCCATCTCCCAAAGCTCCACCCTTAAACCTACCAAACTCCACTCCCTAGATGTGGATCCAACTACATCCTCTGGATATTGTGTTCTGCAGTGAGGGGCTACTGTTTAGTTTTCTTCAGTGTTAGATATTTCTCTGTGAAAGTACAGTATTGTTCAAAATAATAGCAGTACAATGTGACTAACCAGAATAATCAAGGTTTTTAGTATATTTTTTATTGCTACGTGGCAAACAAGTTACCAGTAGGTTCAGTAGATTGTCAGAAAACAAACAAGACCCAGCATTCATGATATGCACGCTCTTAAGGCTGTGCAATTGGGCAATTAGTTGAAAGGGGTGTGTTCAAAAAAATAGCAGTGTCTACCTTTGACTGTACAAACTCAAAACTATTTTGTACAAACATTTTTTTTTTTCTGGGATTTAGCAATCCTGTGAATCACTAAACTAATATTTAGTTGTATGACCACAGTTTTTTAAAACTGCTTGACATCTGTGTGGCATGGAGTCAACCAACTTGTGGCACCTCTCAGCTGTTATTCCACTCCATGATTCTTTAACAACATTCCACAATTCATTCACATTTCTTGGTTTTGCTTCAGAAACAGCATTTTTGATATCACCCCACAAGTTCTCAATTGGATTAAGGTCTGGAGATTGGGCTGGCCACTCCATAACATTAATTTTGTTGGTTTGGAACCAAGACTTTGTCCGTTTACTAGTGTGTTTTGGGTCATTGTCTTGTTGAAACAACCATTTCAAGGGCATGTCCTCTTCAGCATAGGGCAACATGACCTCTTCAAGTATTTTAACATATGCAAACTGATCCATGATCCCTGGTATGCGATAAATAGGCCCAACACCATAGTAGGAGAAACATGCCCATATCATGATGCTTGCACCTCCATGCTTCACTGTCTTCACTGTGTACTGTGGCTTGAATTCAGAGTTTGGGGGTCGTCTCACAAACTGCCTGTGGCCCTTGGACCCAAAAAGAACAATTTTACTCTCATCAGTCCACAAAATGTTCCTCCATTTCTCTTTAGGCCAGTTGATGTGTTCTTTGGCAAATTGTAACCTCTTCTGCACATGCCTTTTTTTTAACAGAGGGACTTTGCGGGGGATTCTTGAAAATAGATTAGCTTCACACAGACGTCTTCTAACTGTCACAGTACTTACAGGTAACTCCAGACTGTCTTTGATCATCCTGGAGGTGATCATTGGCTGAGCCTTTGCCATTCTGGTTATTCTTCTATCCATTTTGATGGTTGTCTTCCGTTTTCTTCCACGTCTCTCTGGTTTTGCTCTCCATTTTAAGGCATTGGAGATCATTTTAGCTGAACAGCCTATCATTTTTTGCACCTCTTTATAGGTTTTCCCCTCTCTAATCAACTTTTTAATCAAAGTACGCTGTTCTTCTGAACAATGTCTTGAACGATCCATTTTCCTCAGCTTTCAAATGCATGTTCAACAAGTGTTGGCTTCATCCTTAAATAGGGGCCACCTGATAAACACCTGTTTCTTCACAAAATTGATGACCTCAGTGATTGAATGCCACACTGCTATTTTTTTTAACACACCCCTTTCAACTAATTCAACTAATTGCCCAATTGCACAGCCTTAAGAGCGTGCATATCATGAATGCTGGGTCTCATTTGTTTTCTGAGAATCTACTGAACCTACTGGTAACTTGTTTGCCACGTAGCAATAAAAAAATATATACGAAAAACCTTGATTATTCTGCTTAGTCACATTGTACTGCTATTATTTTGAACAATACTGTACATGTGCTGTTATAAAGCAGTGCTATCAGTGCTGTGCAGAAAACTACTTCTACGGCAATTGGGTGAAAGGGACAAATTTAGCCGTCTAGCCCCATAGACTCCCATTCAATTGCACTCATGGCGATCGCCCCCAGTGAAACTCTGGTGGAACTGCAACCAAAATTCGGCACAATAGGACTTAATAGGGAGTGGGAAGACTCTCCATAGACGGGCTCTGCTTAAACCATGGATTTACTGTCACCTACTGGCGGTTTTGTCATCATTATTTATCCATGAAAGGCCTAAACCAGACAAGGTGCCAGCACTAACCTACCAGCACAAAAACACATTTAGCAAAATATTTACCAAAATTCATCAATTTCATTTAATAAGGCAAAATTTTCAATAAAACATTTTTTCAAATTATGATTTTGTCATTTGTAATCAATATGTGAAATTAGCTACAGGACCAACCCCTCGCCCTAGACTCTATCCAGACTCTATTCCCCCCAAAACAGTTTTACAATTCGACCACTGTATAAATACATTTGAATATATAATATGAATATACATATAAATATAAAATAAATTAAAGTGAAGATCAATAGCTTAATAATTTATTTTTTAAGTAACGTTTCCTGTCGGCGATTACATTTCCTGGGAGTTGTTTGCTGTTTATTTTATTTTTATTGCTTAGCTTAGCTCTCACTATATATTATATTAGTTTATGTCATATTTTTTAAACATTATATATTTATTAGCCTACTTATTTATGAAACTGTGTGAAAATACAGATTAATACACCATCTTGGTTGCACTACACATGAACCCACTGAGCATCTCATACGCTCGTATATGGTCCTTCGAGCCGGAAGTGCATCAAGATGGACCCTGAACCTCCCAATGCAACTGAGCCCGTCGTCCAGCCCCGTCCTCCAAGAGAGAGACACCTTCCTGCCCATCTTGCTGAATATGACGTCCAGCTCCCACCTAACGTACAGCCGAAGCCACCTCTTGCTGATTCAACTTTGCAGAGACCATCTAGACCATCAAGACATGCATCTAGATCCATTTCTTCTGGTACAATGTCCAGTACTTCATCAAGATCTCATCGCAGTGCACAACACAGATGTCCCAGACATGGACTCTCCGATCTTCAAGCTGCCCTGTTGGAGGAAAGGCTAAAGACTCTGGACTTGGAAGAACTTCAACAGCAGATCGAAGAGGACGCTATTCTAGATAAGGAGTGTGAGAGACTAGATGCTCAGGCTAGAGAAGCACAGTATAGACAGGAACAAGCCACTAAGGCTAGATAGTTCCTAGCTAAGCAGGTAGAAAGCCACTGACGTCTCAAAAAGGTCAAAAATGAGCTTGAGGTTGCTAAATATGTTTGTGTACTTCTTAAACAGGAATCTCAGTCCAGCTTAGCCGTTGATCCTCTGTCTGAGGTAAGCACTAGACCACACATAGCTGCTGCTACCACAGATGTTAAATCATCTGCCCAAGTAATGCCTAGTCATTCTACCCATTGCCATGTTAACTTCGTACCTTTGTCATCAGTAATGCCTTCCCCCATATTACCTGCCGAACACATTACTGTTTCAGTTGCTGAATCCCCATTCAGTTCTGTAACCTCAGCTGCCAAGGTAACCCTGCCCAACACAGTTACAAGGTCATCGGCTTCACTAGTTACTGCACCGCCCACCTTAAAGACAAGGCCAGATTATGCAGCTCCTTTACCCCCTGTCAGTGTCCTGCCTACAGTTTCATCTACAGTACCTATAACATTAGGGGCTCCCTTACAGGCTCAGTCCTACCATTTCACGAATCCTAGCTCTCACTGGACAACAGTACCCTATCCTGCTCCCCCATCTGACGCCGCTCATAATCGGGCAGTGATGTACCCCTGCCCAGCCCAACCACCTGGTTTGGAAATGTTAGCTGCCTCAGCTTATGGGATCCCAAAGCCAGCAATTCCATACTTCGATACTGGTCGAGAAAGTGACTTTGCATTATTGAAGATGGCCTTAGACAATGTAATGAATAACCAGCCTCAGTTGAGTGAACATTACAAATATCAGGTCCTTTTAAGTCACTTAAAACTTCCCAATGCTCTCCAGTTGGCCAAAGCCTATATGTATGACCCCAGACCATACACAACTGCACTGCAAGCGCTGAAGGATAAATACGGCCAACCAGATCAACTGGTTCAGTCTGAATTATGTGTCATACTGAATGCACCAGCAGTCTAGTTCGGTGATGCAGAAGCTTTTGGATACGAGCTGCGCTGTGGCTCTCATGTTGATCGATTGTTAAGCAAGATGCCACCGTCATATCGCGATGGGTTTGTTGAGCACTGTTTCAGCCAAGATATTTTGCAAACTGGCACAGACCGCACTTATACTTTACCCGACCTGTCTGCATGGATGCAGATGAAGTCACAAGCAAAGTGCATTTCCAATAAAGCAGCTACTATGTATCAGATTGATATGGCGAGACCCGTCAAGAAAGATCTGCAAAGGTCAGTACCTTTTCGTTCAAAGGATCGATCCACATCCATCTTGTACTCAGCTGATGCCAGATCAGCCTTGCCGGAACCAACGAAATCTCAGACTTCCTCTAAGATTTAGCCCTTCTGCCCATACTGTAATACAAAGGACCACTTCCTTAACATGTGTCCCAAGTTCAAGATAATGACTACAGATCAAATAGTACAGTGGATAACCAATGAGAAGCGCTGTTGGAAATGTGGGCGAACCCATAAGGAGTTACATCTGACCATCTTGCATGATGCAGCTTTACAGATCCAAAAAAGTGTGCTGCTGGTCAACATTCCTACCCCTCAGGTCTATGTAGTCCGGCCCAACAGATCTCAAAAGGTAATGCTCAAGATAGTCAAAGTCTTACTGCACAACCATAGGAAAGTAATGGAGGCATATGCAGTGTTGGACGATGGTTCAGAGCGCAGCATTGTTTTGTCACAGGCTGTAGTTCAGTTGAACCTCCCCACTGAACCTGAAACACTAACACTACGCACAATCCATCACGATGTAGTTAATTTGCACGGAGCCACTGTTTCCCTCCATGTGTCACCCTTGCACAGACCAGGCAAGAAATACCTGATTCCTCATGCATTCACTGCAGATAACCTTAGACTCTCTGAACATTCCTACCCTGTGTCTGCTCTCCAGCACAAGTATGAGCACCTTAGGTCCTTGCAATTGCCCTGGATTGACCGCGCCCAACCTTTATTGCTTATTGGGTCTGACATGCCTCACCTGCTTACTCCTGTCCAGCCAGTGTGTATGGGACCTGCAAATGGACCAATTGCCATCTGTACTAGACTTGGTTGGACCCTCCAAGGTCCCACAGGGCTTAGTCATCCTATTCTTTCCACCTCACAGTGTCTTCACATAACCACAACCACGTCGAATACTGAGTTATTCAAGAATGTGGAACGCCTCTGGCAAACTGATACTCTGCCCTTTGTAAATGAGAAGACAGCCACTCGCTCCAAGCAAGACCAGTATGCCCTCTCTCTTCTCCAGACACATACTACCACTACGCCACTCCCTTGCTCAGACGGCCCAATGCTGAACTTCTTAGAGCCCCTAAAGAAGCAGTGATGGCAAACCTTCGAAGCATTGAGCGTAAACTTGCTAAAGACCTTAGGCGAGCTGAGTCTTACTGTTCTGAAATGAAGAAACTGCAAGAAGCTGGCTATGTAGCAGAGATATCAACACAAGAAGCTGAGCAATCCCCTGAGTCGTGGTACATCCCACACCACATGGTGACACATAACAACAAGGACAGAATAGTTTTCAACTGCTCTTATTCATACCAAAGCCACGCTTTAAATGACATCCTCCTACCTGGGCCCATTCTTGGCCCGTCGTTACTTGGTGTCTTGCTGAGGTTCCGTGAACATCCTGTAGCAATCAGTGGAGATGTAAAAGGTATGTTCCACCAGGTTCGCCTCTTGCCAAGTGATAAGCCTATTGTACGCTTTCTGTGGAGAAACATGCAGAGAACAGAACAGCCTAAAATCTATGAATGGCAAGTTTTACCATTCGGCACAACGTGCAGCCCATGCTGTGCCATATATGCACTCCAGGAAATTGCCCAGAACCATCCGCAAGTGGATCCAACTCTGGTGAAAATGGTCAAAAGTTACTTTTATGTAGACAACTGTCTTCATAGCGTTCGTACTGCTGCAGAAGCTAGAGCATTAGTAGACAACTTACGGAAACTTTTGCTCACCAGTGGATTTGATCTTCGTCAATGGGCCAGCAACCGACCTGAGGTTATTCAGCATCTCCCCTCTGAAGCAAGATCACAGAATAGTGAACTCTGGCTATCACAGAAGAGTACTGACCTCCTGGAAGGTACACTTGGGCTACTGTGGAACTGCCTCACAGACTCGTTCAGCTACAAACCCAGCCAATCCGGATGCCTTGAACCCACTCTACGGAATGTCTACAGCGTTTTAGCATCACAGTATGACCCCCTGGGTTATCTAATTCCATTTACAACACGAGCCAAAGTGCTGGTCCAACGTGCAGTCCATATCTGACAGCCTGTTAACTAGATGGCAAGATTAGCAGCAAGAGCTCCACCATTCAGATCAGGTTGCAATCCCAAGGTGTTACACTCCATATCAAGGACAAGTGGAAATCCTCAGTCGGGATTTACATATATTCTGCAATGCATCTGAGAGGGCCTACGGCTCAGTGGCCTACATGCGCACAGAAAACAATGAAGGACATGTCCATGTCTCATTTGTGTTAGCTCGTTCACGAGTGGCACCTCGGAAACAGATGACGATCCCTCGTCTGGAACTGAGTGCGGCACTTACCGGAGCGCAGGTGGCTAATGTCCTTCAAAAAGAACTAACCGTCAACATCAATCGTATCATTCTCTGGTCAAGCCACAGTCCTCCAATGGCTTAAATGCGACTCATGCAGATACAAAGTCTTCGTGGGAACACAGGTGGCTGAAATTCAACCACTCACTAATATTGATTCCTGGAGGTACGTTGATTCAGCTAACAACCCTGCTGATGTCATAACACGAGGCCAAACATTAACCCTCTGGAGTCTAAGGGTATTTTTGGGGCCTGGAGAAGTTTTGTCATGCCCTGACATTTGTGCTTTTTTCAGTTTTTTAGAAATATCTAAATGGGTAAAGTCTAATCTCACTGTTATTAGCACAAACTGGGCTATAATTATATGTGAAATGCATGTATGTACATGGTTGTGTTTTTGAGAAAAAAAAAATTATGCGTGGTTAGTGAAAACTAAACATGTTAAAACACTTGAAAAAGGCCATAAAACACATAAAGAACAATGGTTCCCGGGATTTTTGAGAACTGGAGCTGGTAGCCTAGAATTTTTCTTTCTGAATTATGTGAAAATCATCTTGTTTTCTCACTCACAGAAAACAATATATTGATTTAAATTTTCTAACACACTTTTTGTTGGTAAAAGTCATATGCGAGTAGGCGTCAACTACCATGAATATCATTGTGATTTACACCTGAGAAGACAAAGGCCTGCATAATGAGCTGCATAATGAGCCATTCAGTCAGGTGTGCAACTGTGAGTGAGGAGTTACAAGAAAGAATGTGAGAACAAAATAAATCTATATAATTTTATGTTTGCAGTTTATTAAGAATATACACTAACAAGACATCCAAAACGACGCTTTTACCGCCACACCTACCGCCACGGCGGCGGTGTAAAGTGCATTTGCAGCCTTTGACCGCTGAGTGGCGCTTTAACCACAAGTTATCAAACAAGCGCGTCAAAGCACATTTTCGCAAATAGACGTCAGTTTTGCCTCGCTGATGTGTTACATTTGACTGCTTCAGTCACGGAAAATGAAATAAAAACACTATAGTTTAAATATTTAATATATTTAATATTTAATACTCACAGAAGAAAGTTTGGTATTTATGATTGCATTTCTTAGAAAGAGAAAGAGAAAGAGTCTGTGCTTATATTTTCTAAGCTACATGGTATTAAACCATATTTTAGATTGGACACATTTAAAAGGTGTGCAGTATTATTTATATTATAATAATTATGCATTATATTATTTGAAATAAATTGTGGTTTACTTTGCATCCAAGCATTAAAAGTGGTAGCCTATTTTAGGGGGGTAGGCTAGATGGAATAATATGCAAAATGTCAATATTTTAATATATTATGCCTATATTTTAATTTATATTTTAAATATAAATATATTTTTTCCTTTAATAAAACAACATGCATTTTTGTTATTCGTTACCTGCCCTTTATTTTGACATAACCTATTGGGAAAAAGACATTTGTCTGTAAACTGATTAAGAAATTGTTGCATGTTTAAATGTGAAGCAGTGTATAATTTCGTTCCCATTATTTAGGCCTAATTTGCCTAAAACAAGAAACGAATAAAATTAAACCGGCACGATTAAATCTTTGAAACTCTAAAGAATTAATAAAACGTCCTCACAATTAAACGCAAGTTCTCTCATTAATAAATATATATAATCAACAACATTCACACGATGTAAAAAAAAAAAAGCTTTCCCAGTTTTTTTTTTTTTTTTAGAAAAAAAATTGATTTAATATAGTTCTTTATCATTCATTTAGCAGTCAAATTTATAACTGCAACAAGATGATTCATTTAATACTAGCCCATCATGCATTTAACCATCCACTCAGCTTTAAGAGCTGTTCAGATTAAAAACTGGCAGCTCAGCAGTGAGTCAGTGTCATGGATGGAGGACATGTTAATATTTTTTCTAGTTTATATTTCCATCTCGTTATGCCGCTGGTTTAAATTTTTTTTATTTTCTTATAGAACTTATTTGTAAATAGAACAGTCACTGGCTGTGTCTACACCGGACGCCAGAGTTGTCATCTGTGTCCCACAGCCAAAAGTGTGTCTAAACTTGATGACATTACATTATAGTGTCAAATCATCTGAACGCAGTGTCAAAACATTTCATCATGAACAGAACGAGCATCAGTTCACTGATGGGGATCGTGTCCAGTGTATCCATCACTGTGTTCCATTGTATTTTGTTGGATCGTTCCACTCCAGACCGGTGTAGACCTGGCATGCGTTTTTTATAGTTTTTTTTTACAGCCCTGCTTGTTTTAACGTTTTTATTAAATATCTGTATAGACTGAATGGTCATATTATCGAATTATTTACTGCCATGCGACCTACAAAAGTAAAGCTTGGCGAGTCGATGAACGAGCATTGCTGCAGGTTGATTTTTGGCGGATGTTGGCTTCGTCAGGTTAAACATCTCTCTCACTCGCAGCAGAGTCTGTGAGCAGCAACAACTTCCCCTCCACGCTGATACCAGAAACACGCTCCACCTTCACCCAGTGAATAAAGTATTTCAGTATGTTTGAAATGTTATGTTCATAACAAAGCATATAAAATAATAATAATAATTTTAAAAAATAACAGGAGAGTTTCAAAGTGGCTTAAGCTATGTGTAAACTTTTCCCCTATATCACATGCCAAACTAATAACATTGTAAGGATTAGCTACATCTTTAATTGCTGCTTTCTGCTGTGAAAATTTTGTTTGTGATGAAAATAACACCTTTGTCAGTTATTTTATCTAAACAGATCGATTAACTTCTTCAAGATTTCAAAATCAGATAGCATGCTGATAATGTAGCACTGTAAGATTACATTTGTTTGAACGCATTATTGCGAAAGCGATTGAGTGTGAATCTGTTTAAATCATGCTTTAACCCGAAAATAATTAGTAAAAGAAACAGACTAACTCTTAACATCCCACCCGACTCTTGCAGTCAACCTTCTGATCAAGCTAAATATGTTGGCTGTTGGCATGAATTTTACTCGTGATAAGAAGCTCATAATCAAGTGTTTGTGCAAAAATTATTAATGTGCATTAATGACAGGGAGGCGCCATCTCATCACTTTAATTTTTCATGATAATGAATGTATAATTTTTAATTAACATAATATCGTGGTGTCTCACATAGGTAGGCTACATTAAAATATATACAGAAAGCTTGAAATGTTTTTAAACGAAAAGGAATAGTGTAATGTGTGAAAGTTGCATTTCTCTCGTCGGAGACATCCAGCACTGTGAATATAACCAAAACAACAGTGCTATATAAAACGGTTCAGCAAGTGAAAGCCTCATAAGACACTTGTCCATATGAAAGAGCAATTCACACCTTTATCTCGACCCCACAAGCCATGAATAACTATCCAAAACCCAACCCCCTCCAGCTGAACAGAATTCGGCCTGTGTTTTGGCTCTGAGGAACGGTGTGTTACTGGGCTGAAACATGCCTGCACTACACTTCATAATTTTCTCGCAGCCCATATTATTATTTTCACAAGACCATAATGATAATAACAAATCATCAATTAATAATTAATCATTATTTTACCAAAATCATTGTTATTTGTGATCGTGGATGTTTGTGGGAGGCTTTAAGACCAAGCCGAGTCCTCTGTTCCCGCCTCACAGCACGCGGGTCTCCGAGGCTTCACTGTCTGCAGACTGCAGTTTGACTTTACTGAATCAGATTGAGGCGAACTTATTGATCATGAGCCCAACATTTAGCAAGACAGGAAAATTCTAACGGAAGGAAGACGTATATCATTGAGCTAATGCTGTGTTACGTCTTATGCGTCTAGGGGTTTAACAGTAACGTAACAATATTAGTGTTTGGGAAGAGCATTTACCCAAGCCCCTGCATAGCAACAACAAGGTGGCTTGTAAAAAATGGTTTATTAACAGCTCAGTGAATGCTGGGAGTTAACAATTCTCAAAGAAATAACATTAAGAGGGAAGCAAAACTTCAGGAGGGGGAATAATGCCAAAATAACAAACAAAAGGGTGTCTGTTCTGGAAATTAGATTCTTTCTAAACCTGTCAAATGAAAATAAAATCAACAACAAAGTTATACACTAACTCCCTATCTAATATGAACAGGAGAAAAATATGAACAGGACAAAAGAAAAAGGCACCCACCTCCCTACAGCTTCCAAAAAGGGTAACAATCAAACAACAGAGTTAAATCAACAGTACTTCAGATTAATGAAGTTTACTACACAGAACCCCAAAAGGCTACAACAAACTGCACGAGGCCAGGCTAGACAAAGGACATGCTCTGGAGAAAAGTTCTCATCTTCTGTAGTTCCTGCTCAGCTTTTATACTGCTTCTCCTTCGGTTGGTAAGTAGATGCAGCTGGAAAAGGCAATCAGCTACCTGCCCGAGTGGAAAGAGTGGGAGGAGCCAGAGAAGGAGGAGACACGGAGCAAGAGAAAAACAACAAAAGAACCATGCAACAATACAGACAACACAATTGAATACGTCACTGGACGTAACAGCTGTTAAAGAGAGAGAAGTCTAGGACTATTCTTAAACTTGGAGCTCATTATATTGAAGTACATATCCAAACACCAGAAACGTTATGCATTTTATGAATAATGAAATGTTATTAAAATTATGCATTTTATTTATTCACATGCTGTATGGTTGAAATAATATTTTAGTTCACAACTTTATGTTCCGTTGTTTAAAAAAATGCTTTATTGGCTAATGTTTCATAAACCTTCAGTTGTTATGCTCTAAAATCCATGCCATTATTAATTTCACAGTATTTTTACCACCTAAATGACTAATCTTTAATCCATGAACATGTTTTGTATGCTGGCATGAAACATGTGTAACCGGGGCAGGAATAGCTGATGTTTAATTCCCCTGGTGATTTTTCCCTTGAAGTTTTTGCTATGATGCAGTTATGCGTGCTGTCTCCATTAAGAGTTTGATCATATGCACGAGAGCGTGTGTACGTCAGAAAGGAACAGAGAGCGCGCTGATAAAGCAGCAGTTACAAGTGAGGAGAAAATAGTTGATTAGAAACTGCAAAACGGATATAATCCAGGTTAATTCTCAACTTGTGGACCTGTGGTGGTTTCAGTTGTGTGTCTGCATGAGTAGATGACAATTCAGTGTTTATATTAGTGTTTGTTGCTGCATATGAGAAATCTCCGGTGGGGGAGGGGATTCAGGCCTACTTCAACGGAGATTGAGCGTAAATTAATTTAAAATACACTCTGAAGACTGTTATAATGTATAATAATGCAGTGTAATACATGTATAGGAAGAACATGCAGTAATTGTTGTATATTATACTGTTAAGAGGGGAGAGCAAGATTGTGAGATTGCACGTGCCAGTTTCCACTTGATTGGTAATCCAAAGTCTCATGATATAACAGTGAGTGTTTTGCATTTTATTCTCCCAAAGTGTGTTTATGTATGTGGCATGAAAAGTATTGTACCCTGTATAAAGTGTATACTTTTATCTAAAGTCTGTTTACTGATTAATACGTTTAAAAGCAGTTAAAATGTGAACTGTGTGTAATGTGAGTGGTGCATTTATGTGGCAAGATGTGCAGATTTTTCATGTATGCTCATGCTGTTGTTGTTTTTTTTTTTGTCTGTTTATTCAGGTACATATAAGCCACTGCCGTTGTTTTATACACCTTTATTGGTTCTTTAACATTGATTGCACTATTTCAAGTCAAATTGGGACTTGTGATCTGGTGTTTTGATTAGAGATTATTACTGTAAAGGACTTATTTTTGTTATTTGCTTTTCTTCTTATGTTATTTCACATTCTGTGCCCGTTGAAGGCAACCGAGTCACATCATTTGTTTTGTTTTATTATTCTGTTTTATACAACTTTTCTTGTTTAATTGGATCGAAGTCCTGAGAAAAAAGCTATTTTTCCCTGAACCAAACATTTAATGCTGGGTCTTCTTTTGAGGCTCAGTCAAGAATAAAAGAATCCTTTTTTAGTAGATGTCTTGGCAATTGTCTCTTCCTTTAATATATTAGAAGGACGTCAAGCCGGCCACACATGTCACCATTGTTGTGTTTAACCTGTTAAATGTCACCCCGTCCCGTATACGGGACACCTACGTTGACTATACTATATTACAATCAAATTTAATCTAATCTTGACAAACTATATATCGTTGGAAAGGTCTAAGACTCCCAAATATATATTATACCAATATTTTTTGTTAAAAATTATGTAGGAAAAGTAATAGATCAATTTATGACAAGAGTGCACCCTCAGGAATCTACATTACAAAAGGAGCTTTGACCTTTGTTTAAAAAAAAGACTTCCTCGTTTCCTTTTTCTCTATCACATTTTAGAAATCATCAGAAGTTATATATCACTTGAAAACATAAAATCTCTAAATTCATCCTTCAAAACCCATTTTAAATCAGACATTGCATTACCATGTAAATGGCACATCAAAATCATGTTACAAAATGTTTTCAGTCATGAAATATAAAAATTTAGGTTTGTATCATGCACATTCAAGTCTATCTTCAAAAACGTGAGTTACAGTTATCAGGTTAATACGCCAAATGTTGATGTCTGTGAGTGTATAAATAATCTTAAACATGTTTTTAACAAAAAGTTAGCAAAAACAATATTTATTCACTGCTAAACATCAGTGTATGAACCACAACGGTGTTTCAAATTATTTATTTTTTTATCAGTTGGGTCATTTAAACCATTTTAGTGCAGTCAGTTGGTTGTTATTAAAACAGACTTGTTGATCTGCTTTATATATGCAGAAACGTTTTCTGAAAACAACTGCAACTGCAGAAAAAAGTATTGCAGCAAAAGTTGAGGATCTAGAGCACAACTGAAGAAAAACCCTGATGTCTATGATGGTGATCTCAAAATAACATTTTAATTAAGACATCAACATCTTAACCTCTGTGAATTCTCAATAAGAACTTCTGTAGATGCATGACAGAAATAAAATCATTCTGGTTAGTATTACTACAAGTGAAGCTGGTAATGCTGTTTGTGGAGTTGTTTATTCAGATCTTGAGAGATTTAAAGTCTTGTATCTTCAGTTCACCTAAGACTGTGGCTGAAGAAAGTTGTAGTTTGTGTTCTTATTTCTCTTTCTGTCTTGCTTGATCACAGCAGGTGTTTGAATGACTGAGAGAATGTTGCAGGAACATTTTACTAACCTTAAAATAACATTATACTAATATGGAAACTGGACCTTTTTATGTTCTTGGAATGTTACAAATCAACGTTCCTAAAATGTTGAATTTTTAAATCAAAATCAAGTTAAAAGAATGTTTGAGAATCATCATACCTTTTAAAAAGTTTATTTTAACGTTAAGAAAACTGGACTTTTTATGTTAGAAAGAATAAGAAAGTACCAGTTTTAATGCTATCCCACAATGCTTTGTGGTGTCTGTAAAATAATGCTTCTACAGTGTAGTTACAATAATATTACAGGACTGTCCATCAATTTCCCATCAAGCATTTGCATTTAAAATAAAAACCATGAATACACTGTATTGTTGTAAAATTACATCAATTGCTAACAGTGTGGTCAAAATTACTCAGGCCAATGGTATTTTTTAATGACATTATTTTATTAAATACAGACAGCATGTTACATGTCCCACCAGAGACAGTAATATATTGGATCACTGCTACACCACAATAAAGGACGCATATCACTCTGTTCCACGAGCAGCTTTGGGAAATTCTGATCACTGTCTGATTCATCTTATACCATCCTACAAGCAAAAACTTAAATCTGCTAAACCTGTAGTAAGGACTGTGAAGAGATGGACCAGCGAAACAGGGCAGGATTTACAATCTTGTTTTGACCTCACTGATTGGAGTGTTTTTGAAGCTACTACCACCGATCTGGACGAACTCACAGAGACCGTAACATCCTATATTAGTTTCTGTGAGGATGTTTGCATTCCTACCAGGACTTATTTAACATTCAACAACGATAAGCCATGGTTTACAGTAAAACTCAGACATCTTCGTCAGGCCAAAGAGGATGCCTACAGAAATGGGGACAGGGTCTTGTACAATCAGGCCAGGAACACACTGAACAAAGAGATCAGAGCGGCTAAAAAGACCTACGCTAAAAAGTTGGAAGACCAGATTTCTTCCAACGACTCAACTTCAGTTTGGAGAGGACTGAGGGCCATCACAAACTACAAGACACCATCCCCTTGCACTGAGGCTAATCAACGGCTTGCTAACGACCTGAATGAGTTTTATTGCAGATTTGAAACCCCCAACACCCATTCTGAACATCTCCCTGCACAACCATTAACACCTCCTGCAATCCCACCCTCCACACCTACTGCTCTTCAAATCTGTGAAGATGATGTGCGCCAGGTCTTCAAGAAGAACAAAAGAAGAAAAGCACCAGGCCCAGATGGTGTTACACCAGCCTGTCTGAAAATCTGTGCTGACCAGCTTGCCCCCATCTTTTCACAGATCTTCAACAGATCCCTGGAGTTGTGTGAAGTACCTTCCTGCTTCAAACGCTCCACCATCATCCCCATTCCAAAGAAACCCAAGATAACAGGACTTAACGACTACAGGCCTGTGGCTCTAACGTCTGTCGTCATGAAGTCGTTTGAAAAACTGGTTCTGGGTTATCTGAAGGACATCACTGGACCCTTACTGGACCCCCTGCAGTTTGCTTACCGAGCAAACAGGTCCGTGGATGATGCAATCAACATAGGATTGCACTTCATCCTGCAACATCTGGACAAAACAGGGACTTATGTGAGGATCCTGTTTGTAGACTTTAGTTCGGCTTTCACCATCATCCCAACAACCCTCCAGACCAAACTGACCCAGCTCTCTGCTCCTAGCTCTATCTGTCGGTGGATCACCAGCTTTCTGACAGATAGGCAACAGTTAGTGAGACTGGGGAAATTCACATCAAACAGCTGCTCCACCAACACTGGCGCCCCTCAGGGATGTGTTCTCTCCCCTCTGCTCTTCTCCCTGTACACCAACGACTGCACCTCTAAAGACCCCTCTGTCAAGCTCCTAAAGTTTGCAGATGACACTACAGTCATCGGCCTCATCCAGGACGGTGATGAGTCTGCTTACAGACAAGAGGTTGAGCAGCTGGCTGTCTGGTGCAGTCTTAACAACCTGGAGCTGAACACGCTCAAAACAGTGGAGATGATTGTGGACTTCAGGAGAAACCCCCCTGCACTTTCCCCACTCACCATCATGAACAGCACTGTGACTGCAGTGGAGTCATTCAGATTCCTGGGAACCACCATCTCTCAGGACCTGAAGTGGGACAATCACATTGACTCCATCGTTAAAAAGGCCCAGCAAAGGTTGTATTTCCTTCGCCAGCTGAGGAAGTTTAACTTGCCACAGGAGCTGCTGAAACAGTTCTACTCAGCCGTCATTGAGTCTGTACTGTGTACTTCTATAACTGTCTGGTTTGGTTCAGCAACAAAATATCAGGATATCAGAAGACTACAGAGAACTGTTCGGACTGCTGAAAGGATTATTGGTGCTCCCCTGCCCACCCTTCAAGAACTGTATACATCCAGAGTGAGGAAAAGGGCTCAGAAAATCACTCTGGATCCCTCACATCCAAGTCACCCCATTTTTAAACTTTTGCCATCTGGCCGGCGCCTCAGAGCCCGCAAACACCAGAACAGTAAGGCACAAGAACAGTTTATTCCCCGAGGCAATCTACATCATGAACAGTTAAATGTTCCCCACTTATGCTTATGCAAACAAAAGTGCAACATCCTTATATTTATTTGTTACCCCTCCATCCTAGTACATCCCTGCATCTTTTTCAATCCTATCCCATTATCATTTATAGCACAATTGTTTATACACTTATTTATTTTTTATTTTTTTTTATTTTTTTGTCTGTGTGTTGTCGTCTCTGTGTACTGGAAGCTTATGTCACTAAAACAAATTCCTTGTATGCGCAAACATACTTGGCAATAAAGCTCTTTCTGATTCTTCTGATTCTGATTATTATTATTATTTGAATAATTGTAGCTTACATAAATAGGTAAAGCAAAACAAATATTCGGATTGTCCCTTATTTTTTCCCTTGTTTTCCTAAAGAATAAGCACGTATTTTTTACAAGAATAAACATGATAACATATTATTAATTAATAAAAATAATTTAAGAAATTAAAACATTTTTTTTTTTAAACTTGAATTTAAATACTATTAAACTAACTTTAAATTCTCAAGGAGTTTATAGGCTAAGTAAAAAAAAAGTTCTAAATGAACTTGTGTTAACAATATAATTAGAACTAACAATATAATTTGATTTTTTAAAATGAACAATTCCTGTATAAAATGGGACAGCAACCTTTATATCAGTGGTTCTCAACCTTTTTTTCCAGCGGGCCGCACTATGGTCTAAGTGCAAGTCTACGCATATAATTTACATATTACGTCAGCAATACAAACCAACCTGATTTATAATATTATAGCCTAACTATTATGATATATAATCTATTACATTCATTGAAATAAACAATTCTACTCCCCATAAATAAAACACCTGATGCTGTCGGGAGCTGACCAAATTTGTGAGATTCAGCTTGAAAGGAGTAACACAAAGAAGTTGCGATTGTAACGCCTGTGTTATACTTTCCGCATGAGCAATCCGGACGCGTGCACGGCCAGTGTGGACGCAGACTTCTTCAATTTATACTTCTGAATGCGCAGGCTGATGGCCAGCTCTGCAATTGCCCAAAATTATTGCACGTCTGACTGTCTTTATATTCTTTTATTGACGGATTGCACAGGTTCGAGTAGCAATGAGCTTCTTCACTCTGCCTGGCTGCACATGTGCAATTTTGCTTTTGAAGCCTACTGACCACGCGCACCTGTCTGCGCGGTCGTCTGCTCAGAGCCTCGGCACACACTCTCCAATGACGATTTTACGTCACGCTTACCTAGCGGTCCATAGCGGACTCGCGGACGCAGAAAGTTTTACAGAGGCTTTAAGATGCAGGCTTGCATGACCTGACGCGCAACATTTCAGAAAATGTGCGTTTACAAATGTAGCCTATTTTGACCCAAATATGGAAAGCACTATTGAATTTAATAATATGAGGTTCTCTCTTGAGATATTTTGCCACATTTCTTCAATTAAGGATTTTTACATAGTGTATGGTGTTTCCATTTATCTGAACTTCTTCAAGTGAGTTGCAGGGCAAAAAAAGAAAAACGAAAATCCAGCACTTCTCCTTCAATACTGATACTGCGACTTATGACAGTTTGTACATGTTCATTCGCTGGCATTTTTTTAATTTCTTTTTTTTTTTCTCCCTTTAAAAACAAATTTGTCCATTCTGATGCGCAGTTTTACCTTACAGGCAGTTTACCTAATGGCTGTTGATGACTATTTGAATTGAATTCTGCCAAAGTGCGCGCTTGTATGTGTTCGTTAAATGCTTATGCCAGTGCTCATGTCTGAAAATAATATATGAAGAAGAAAAAAATCACTTAAAAACATTAGGATATAGCTTATATTTCATTAGTAGCATATTTTATTTTTTTAATTGATGTAAACAATAACATTTTACAAACTGATAAAGGTTGTTTTTTTTTCAGCATGTTGTGCAGACCGCATTAGAATTCGCGACGGGCCGCGGGTTGAGAACCACTGCTTTATATCAAACATTTTTAAATCGTCCACAGCTGAGCTTTGCGGGAGGCTGATCTGAGCCAGATCACGTGAAGTGAATGTAATGAACAAAGTCGTTTTCAGATGCAATGAAAGAAAAAAAAAAAAACATGGATAACCTAGATTAGTCTCAGGCTCTGTTCTGAAGTAAAATAATTATAATTAGTAACCCGACAAGTTAACTTAACTCAAACGTTTGAGTAAACCGATTGCCTTGACTGTAATACCCGACAAGTAAACTTAACTCAAACGGTTTGAGTAAACAGATATCCTTAAGTTATGTTAACTCAAACCGTTTGAGGAAACTGATTGCCTTAAACCATTTAAGTAGAAAAAACTAACAGTTATGAGTACTCTGAATGATACTCAGGTGATGATAATTATTCATTATTATTCACAAATATTGATCTGTACAGAGTCTAATATCTGAGGAAACAAATGTGTAATTAGTAGAAGTGGATCTAATACAAGTGACACTAAGAGTCTGTGATAATCAGTTAATATAAAAATGGCTTCATAAACATTTTGTACACATAAATTTGTATTCCATCCCAGTAGTTGGTCAGATACAGACATCAATAATCAGAATATGAACCTCAACAATGGTGACAAAAAAACATGCTGCAATGCATGCTAGGTACTATTGTAGTACAAAACTCATCTATGGCTCCCAGCATGCTCTGCAGCATTTTTTTTTTTTTTTTTTTTTTTTTTTTATGGTCACCATTGTTGAGGTTCATATTCTGATTATTGATGTCTTTGTGTGACTGTTTGACACTGTGGAAGACCACACTGTTTGGAAAGTCATTGTATTAACTGATTATTACAGAACCACTGGCTCTTAGAATCACTTTTACTATAATCAATCAAATTACACAACACCTATTTCATCAGAGATTAGACTCCTAGCAGTTCAATAATTGATGATTATCATCACCGATATAAAGTATAACAATCTACACCTAGGTACAGGTTAACACCTGATGACATTTCTTCTGGGCTTTTGAGTTACAACAAATGTGTTTTAGAAACACACGGTTATAACAGCCAGAGAAAAGACTAAGACAGAAATCAAGGGTCAAGAGCCCAACTAAAGCAAACACTGATCTCTAACATGGTTACTTCAAATGAAACAATAAATCAACATCTACACCTTAGTTCATTCTCAATAAGATCTTCTGTAGATGTCTGACAGAAATAAAGTCAGTCTGGTTATTAATAAGTGGAGCTGGTGATGCTGTTTGTGAGGTTGTTTAATCAGATCTTGAGAGATTTCATGTATTTTATTTCAGTTGATTTCATCTAAAGCTGTGTCTGAAGTCAGTTGTAGTAGTTCTTGTGTTTCTCTTTTCTTCAGTGATTCTGTTTGTTAACAGCAGCTGTTCATCACAAATTCTCAATCAGCACTTAGTTAATCACTTAATTATTTGAATGCAAAGTTTTAAAACTTACAGGGTTTAAATCAAGGCAATCTATTTACTCAAACGGTTTGAGTTCAGTTTACTTGTCAGGTTTTACAGTGCACTAATTCTCAATTATCACTTAGTTAATCACTTAATGACTTAAATGCAATATATATCTTCTTTCAGTGAACTCAACTGAATTAAGTTCAAAGTACTCATAACTGTTAGTTTTTCAACTTAAATGGTTTAAGGCAATCGGTTTCCTCAAACGGTTTGAGTTAACATAACTTGTCAGGTTTGAGTGAAGCTGTGTCTGAAGTCAGCTGTTGTTCCTTTCTCTCTTTTCTTCAGTAATTCTGTTTGTTAACAGCAGGTGTTCATCACTAAAGCTCAATTATCACTCAATTAATCACTTAATAACTTAATTGCAATGTATATCTTCTTTCAGTAAACTCAACTGAATTAAGTTCAGAGTACTCGTAACTGTTAGTTTTTTTTTTCAACTTAAACGGTTTAAGGAAATCGGTTTCCTCAAATGGTTTGAGTTAACCTAACTTAAGGATATCTGTTTACTCAAACCATTTAAGTTAAGTTTACTTGTTGGGTTTTACAGTCAAGGCAATCAGTTTACTCAAATGGTTTGAGTTAGGTTAACCTGTCGGGTTTTACAGTGTACATAATAGAAGTCTATTTCTCCCAAATCCCCTTTAATATCATTGAGCATGGAACATCATTCCAATTGTTCAGGTCTGAAGAAAAGAAAGACTGCACTTCAACGCAGTCCTCCCTCCCAAACTGGTCATTCGGCTTACCACAGGACCAAAACCTGAATAAAGTGTGACATCAGTTCTTTACAACCCTATTTATTGCTCAAAAGTGTTTACTCATTCAGCAACCAAGAAATATTTACATTTAGCAGATGGTTTTATGAAAAGAGTAAGATAAGTAGTACAAAACAAAAAACAAAACATTTTTAAGGCATTTTTAGAATGCATTTATAGGAATTGTGCTTTGTGCTTGTGGAAGGTTTTCAGAAGATTTGGATGGTTTATTTATTTATATTTATTTTTTTAAATAAACAAATATATCCACAGTAGATTTCTGTGAGTGTTTTAGTACTCACCCTTGATTCAGTGGTGAATTATCCATCCATTTCATGTTGCCCTCGTTCTCAATGTCTGACAAACCAATCCACACACTCTCCTTGACCAATGAAGATATGTGTCTCTGCGTGGGGAATCAGGAATAAAGCTTATTCCTCTCATTCAGTAACAGACACACAAACTCATGCACACAAACTCACCTGCTTCTCTTCAGCACTGTAAATGAACAGCTGCTGTTAACAAACAGAATCACTGAAGAAAAGAGAAACACAAGAACTACTACAACTGACTTCAGACACAGACTTAGATGAAATCAACTGAAATAAAATACATGAAATCTCTCAAGATCTGATTAAACAACCCCACAAACAGCATCACCAGCTCCACTTATTAATAACCAGACTGACTTTATTTCTGTCAGACGTCTACAGAAGATCTTATTGAGAATGAACTAAGGTTTAGATGTTGATTTATTGTTTCATTTGAAGTAACCATGTTAGAGATCAGTGTTTGCTTTAGTTGGGCTCTTGACCCTTGACTTTTTATTTCTAAAATAAACTCACAACATCCTGTTTCTCATGGGTGAATTAATGCAATCTGGGACAGTGGCTAATGTGGCACACCAAATCTCAAATGTGTTCATGTTTTGCTCCATCAAAAGCAGTATATTAAAATGATCTAATCTAGCTGTTATCATGAGTAGGGATGGGTACCGAAACCCGGTATTAAAATGGCCACGGGGCTAAATTATGAAAGACTGTAGTATCAGTAAGATCTGACAGTATCGGTTCTGCTTTTGGTACTGGAGGGGGAAAAAATTAATGTACTATGTATTTTTGCTTAATAATGTTATCGTGCACATTTTATCTCACCAAACATTTCTATTGTGGGATCATATTAAGACGTTTTTCTGTGAGATCTGCGAGATCTCTAATGCGCGCAGCGGAGGCTGTCTGTCAGTCACACACACCACAACGAGCGCGGCGCACACACAGACATAACAGTATGAAAACTCCCGCTTAATAATATAGAGTGACGATGGCGACGGGATTTTCTTAATAATGTTATCGTGCACATTTTATCTTACCAAACATTTCTAATTTGCGATATTATTAAGACGTTTGTCTGTGAAATCTGCGAGATCCCTCATGCGCGCCGCGGTGGCTGTCAACAAGACCGAGCGCGGCGCACACACACTTATAAGGGGTCGTTCACATATCGTGTCTTTTGCGCGCTCAAGTTCATTATTTCAAATGTAGGCACGTGGTATGCGCGCTCATAATGGAAGCGACGCGCACGCAGTGCGACAAGCTCGTTTTTTCCAGGGGCGTCCGCACCGCATCGAGTTAAAAACATCTCAACTTCTCAGAATGCCGCAAGTGCACCACAGGTCATGTAGCTTCCTCACCTTTTCCGTAACAATGTTGAAAACTCAGCCAAGATGAAGGAACAGCTGATAGCTGTATGTGGATTTTTAAATTAATTTAGTAGCAGAGCTACTGCAAGCAGTTTTTAGTGCTGCAAATCCATCTATCCATTGCTGAATTTTCTGCGTCTTCATGGAGAGAGCAGGTCATGGTTGCTTAGCAACGGCAGACTCCTCAGGAGCACAAGTGCCAGAAGGCCTTGGGGGAAAAAAATCAGAAAGCGATGTGCCTAGCGTTTTACACGCGTTTTTAGACGCGATATGTGAACGGCCCCTTACAGTACGAAAACTCCTGCTTAATACAAAGAGTGATGATGGCGGAGACAGCAAAATGTTCCAAAGTGTGGTTATACTTCACTAGAGTTGATGCAGACTACGCTGGTTGTCATAAGTGCAACAAAATTTTTGCATGTAAGGGCTTAAACACAAACAATCTTTCAAAGCATCTTTCAAAAGTGCATTATGTGCATACAGAGAAATGCAAAGTTTTCGACTGCCTAACACAACACAAAGTAACACAACACAAAGTACCGATAAGAATACCGTTAAAGTACCAGACCGTTAAGCAGTATCGGTAAGAGTAGTAATACTGTTAAAACATTAGCGATACCCATCCCTAATCATGAGTCTCATTTCTTGATCATAAGTGTTGAGGAGACAATCACTGTAAACTACAGAAGTCTAAAGTGTCCAGATTGCCTTGATTCACTCTATTTTTCTGATATTGAGTGTCCGTGAAACTTATTAATAAAACGATAGATTCATAGTAAACCCATTGCATTTTGTTTGGAGCCATGGATGCAGTGCTGCATTGTCATGGTATATTTATTCATATATTTTGAGTGCAGATACTACACTTCCATTTGGAACTTTCTGTTCAGTGATTCAAAAGATTTAGAGTAGAGGGGGGAAATGCCCACTTAAGGACTGTGTAACTTTTTTTAAACAAAATTTAAATGTATACAGAATAGTTATCATAAAATCACAAAAAAATTCAAGGGGTCATTGCCTATTTGTAGGGTGGCTGAAAAATGTCAATTCACTGCAAATAGAAAACAAAAAACACCGCAAATTAAAAAAAGTCCTTTATTATCTCCACAGAGCCGTATGGACTTCTTTTATCATGGACGGGTGCAATTTTTTAGACTTTCAATTGTTGGCTTCCATCCACTCCCATTATAAAGCCTGATGCCTTGACAGCGTTGACTTTGAAAAATAATTAAGGTTTGATTTTGGTGTGAATTACATACAGTGAAACAACTGTAAAAAAATGACAAAATAAAAAAATGACAGAATAATGACTAAAACTGAATACAAAATAATACATATGTTCATTCGGCTCGATTTGAGAAAGAGGCTCCCATCATGCTTTGCGGCATGAATAAATAATGAGCAACAATTCTATAGTAGCTTGTTTTGTGATTCTTACAGTTCGTCTGAATATGCTATTTGTCACCATTCTTGAGATTCATACGCTGGTTCTTGATGTGACTGTGCGTCAAAAGAAAGTTCCCCTTTCTCTGTTTTAAACACAATTCTCAAACTCTGGTTTACACTGAAAATTCCACTTTTTTTTTTCTTTTTTTGCTGAATCACAGGGCTGCCATAATGAATGTTATCTTGTCTCAGAGATCAGACTCTGAATGAGTTCAGATATTCAGAAAGAACAAAGATTATGTAGTAGCATGACCAACACTACCTGATCATCTTTATTCTTAGTTTGTCTAGCTGTTATAACTGAGTTACAACAGCAATGCAAAATGTAATATTAAAACATCAAGGGTCAAGAACACAACTAAAGCAAACACTGACCACTGTAATGGTAACCAACAATTTACGCTTTGATTCTGTTTGTGAACTTTAGGTGTCTTCAATAACTCTGTTTGGGGGGCCTTAAGACACAGCCTTTTGAACATGATGCCTTTATCATATCTATGTAAGCAACAAAAATGTTAATTTGTAAAAAGACTGATGTCATGTGCATGCATATAATGTTTCGTCATCACCAACTACTGGCCTGGCATGCATAACATAGTATTCTTTAGCATAGTATTTTTTTGTTTGTTAATTTTTTCATGTTATTCTACTCATTTTAATGATTATTTCTACTTAATTAAAATGTTTTAAATTTAATTAATAATATTGCTTGTAAAATTGTGACAAAATTTTACTGAATAAATATAGAGAATCACTTTTTACAGTGTGGCTGCATTCACTGCAGTCGGACATTGGAGATTCGCACTTAAATTTTTAAAATTGGTCATAACTTTTAATTTGTTGCTGCCAACTGGGGTGGCAGCTAGGGTGGCAAGGATTTATTTAAGGGTGACATTTGCCACCCCATGCCACCCCGGTAGATCCGCCCCTGTATATAATTAAATATATAAATTAATGAATTATAAAATTATAATAGTCTATTTGAAAAATATTGTTAGCTGAAGATAACTGGCAAGCTAACTAGCAACCTGATGCTAACTTAAGGTGCCTTTTTAGTTATAAAGTTTAAATATTTTCATTCAACCAACTGGAATACTTTTGATGGGGGATAAAGCAAAGTATATGATGTTCAGAACAGAGTAACTACAGTATTTAAGCAGTTTTACCCCAAAGACTATAGGTTTGAAAAACAATTATGTCATTCTGAAAATATAATTATATTGTTCTTAATAAATAACACGCACTCCATATCCACAGGCCTTGTTCTCATATCATACAGCTTACAACTGTGATGTTCTACAAAATAATGAGATTTAAAAATACTTTTTGCTTACTGCAGAAAATTACATCACTTGTACTGTTCAAGACTAACTCATTTCCTCGTGCTTAGTTATTACGACTAGAGGAGAAAAAGTATGGGAGCAAAGCAAGATTTTGTTGAAGTCAAGATATATTCAAATTTATGAACCATCAAGCTCAATGTCAAAAAGTACCAGGATGTTCATACATCAGAGGACGCTGAAGACCATCACACTGGGATTAATAAACATTGTCTATTAGAGAGCTTGTACACTGGCAGGCATGAAAATATTTCAACATAAATCTTGTTTGTCTCTTTTAAATGTAATATGCAGAGAGTGATACTCAAAACAGTATACTTTTTTTTTCTATTTCCCATTTTCAAGATATTTATAGCAAGGATATTTCAGATCCAGTAGGCTAACCATAACTGTGACAAATGCTGGCCCAAGAAAGATGTTTTGACTTATGGGTTGCTTGTTTGTTTTCTGATCTAGAATGAACATGGTAAGGTGGTAAAGGTAAGGTCACAGTGCTGCAGCTTCAGAGACTGAAGTGTGTGTCAGACCAGAAGTCTTTATTTACACTGAACGACAAGGTCCAATGAAATCACTTCCTGTGTAAAATTAGCAGTTAAAATGAATCATATCATATTCATCACTTGAAAAACCACAGCTCATCCGTGAAGACGTACTGCAAGACGCAAAAACAAAAGAAATGGACTTTACTGGAGAGTACTTTAATGAGAGAGATTATATTGACACAACCAGACCTCAAGCACACTGCCAAGATGAAGGAAAAGCTCGAAATCACAGTAAGCAGAACCTTTCGTTTGAATCCGAGATGATGTCTAGAAGTGAGAACTGTAGTATTCCAGTCATTTTCTAAGAACTGCTTATTTACTTAAGCAGCATATTTTCTTGTTTGTGAGTTTTGCTGTACAGTAAATATTGAACAATATTTTGTGTTTTCTTCCCCTCTGACAGGAGGAAGGTGTTTTTTAGTGGCGATCATTGTGAGTCTTGGGATCATTTGTCTTCTTCTGATTGGTGCCATCATACTGCAGCACTTTCTGACCACTACTAAGCGAGGTTCAAACTGTTTTTTGTTGTTGTTAATCCTATATACAATTTTTAAGTTATAGGGTAGGCAACATTTTCCATACTCATTTTATTTTACTGGTTGAAAATCTCAATGGCTCCGTGTAGCCGCAGACCAATCAGAGAGCCCTTGATGACTCACAGATGTTCACAGTTTGAGTTGGCATGATGCCCAAAAGAGGCATTTGCAAAGGTTGTTTGAAAAAAAAAAGATGTATTTTTGCATATCTGCCATAGTAGTGTAGAAACTGTCTACTCCAGCTTTAAAACTCTGTGTTTCTCTCAGGATATCGGTGGGGTCCAGATGGCTTGTTTCTGTCCAATGAGAGGAAGAGCTGGTCTGACAGCAGACAGTACTGCAGGGATCGTGGAGCTGATCTGGTCATTATTAAGAGTGAAGAGAAGCAGGTGAGTTTGTGTGAGTGTCTGTTAATGAATGAGAGCAAACACACTTACTCCATGTTATTCCTATTCACACAGAGACACATATCTTCATTGGTCAAGGAGAGAGTGTGGATTGGTTTGTCTGACACAGAGAAAGAGGGGATCATGAAATGGGTGGATAATTCACAGCTGGATCAAGTGTAAGTGCTACAACACTCACAGAAAACCATGGTTAATTCTTAATTTAAAAACCATTAAAACCATTAATGAGAAGATTTTCTTCCAACAGCACAACCATGAAAGGCAATTCTCAAAAATACATTCTATTAAAAGAATATTGACCTCCTCTCTTCAATGTTCACTTCTGCTTCTGTAGTATTTTAGTTTACTCTTGAAATGTTTTGCTGCTGGGAGTGTTGTTGATTACTGAATTGGTTGTCATGATCCTCATTCAGTTGCAAAGTGGATGAACATTTTAAGCAAACTTAGGGGTTCTGAATCATTAAAAATCTGACTCATTTTATTCAGGTTTTGGGCCAGAGGTGAGCCGAATAACTATCATGGTGAAAATGAGGACTGTATTGAACTGATACCTTCAGATCCTGCCCTGGAGAACTGGAATGATTGCCCATGCTCAGAGAAAAAAAAAGGGATCTGTGAGAAATAGGGTTCATCAATGTCTTGCTTTTACATTGCTCCATTCTAGCAGCTGTTAGTACGTCCATATTCTGCTGTTATCATGTTTCTTATTAGTTGGTTATTGACTTTTAGTTTTTATCTGCTTTTTTTCTTAGTTTTCTTCCATTTTACGTTCTTCCCATTGATTATTTGTTGTTATGGTTACTGATTACAAAGCTCATCTTTTTCTCGTCTAGTTCTCCTTCCAATCATTACTTTATTGTCTCCGTTTATTAAAGGTTTACTTCTATATTTACATCCTCTCTCTTCCCTTTACTACAAGTAGCTGTGACACTGTCAACCTGTGTATTTCTTAATATTTTGTCTAACAGCCCAGGTGTGCCTGTAGAAATGTGCAAAGAACAATTTTTTATTGACCCAAATTTTTATTGACCCAATTATTTTGAGCTTAAGGACCTTAATTTAAGTTGATTTAACCAAACTCCCATTAAAAAACCCCATTGACTCTGGGACAAGGAACCAGAAGTGCTGAAATGCTAACTCACCTCCGGGATTTTGCTGTTTCAGTTCCACCAGTCTATCGCTGTTTGGAGAGATCTCCTCCAGTCCAGCAGGATACAGCAGAGAGCAGGTTTATCAGCCTAAAGTGATCAGAGAGGAAGACAAACATTAGCCATGTTTCCTACATCAATATAAAGGTCCAGTTTGGCCTGTTTAAGACTGTTTGAGTTTATTTGAGTCTTCACAGACTCCTCTTGTTGGCTTCTGAAGCTGGTAAGATGAGGTCGAATGTACAAAATACAAATACAGTACAGCTCAGCTTTTTAAGTGAGACTGAAGGACTTTATTCCCATCAAAGGCCAGTGTGAAACAAACACTTTCTGTGTAAACTTGGCACTTTTCACTAAAAATACTAACCGGCATTTTAGAGATCACATCTAAGCTGTTAAGACACAGTAAATAATGGATTTAGAGGCTATTTATGAAAATGTTGAATGCAAAGATATTCAGAACACAACTGGATCTCAAACTCCGAGTCATGAAGGAAGAAAGAAAGTGAAGCGCAGTAAGAAAAATTACTTGGTTATGTTAATAGTTTTCACTGTGAGAAAATGAGAAACATCACATACAATTTCAAATACTGTATTTCAATGAATGTAATGTCACTGTTGCTACCTTTAAATTAAATGCATTATCATTTACTTATTTTTTATTTACTTTTTCGATGTGTTCTTGTTCGCAAATTTTGTCATAGCACTTGAAAATATACTTATACAACATAAAAATGCATGTCTATTACCAAAAGCAATAGTAAATTATCCTTACAGAAGTTGATTTGAAGCTTTATTTCTGATAACATGAACAGCAATGAATTATATTTGTGTGTTTTGGTCATGTTCGTCAGGAGGAAGTAGATGTTTGTTGTTGATCACAGTGGGTCTCGGGCTCATTTGTGTTCTTCTGCTGGTCTTCATCATACTGCAGCACATCACCATCAGAGCAGAGAGAGAACTGATGAAGAGTTACAGGACAAATACACTGATCTAATGACTGAAAAACACCAACTGCAGAACAGCTTCAACTCTTTGAATCAGAAGAACATGGAGCTGGAGACCAGAATCAACAATCTTACTGAAGAGAAACAACAGTTAAAGAGAGATTTTGATGAGGAGGGCTCAACTGATGAATTGAATTGAATTGAAGTTAGTTTTTTTTTATATCCACTGAGTTGAAGAACTGGTCTGACAGCAGACAGTACTGCAGGGAGCGTGGAGCAGATCTGGTCATTATTAAGAGTGAAGAGAAGCAGGTGAGTTTGTCTGCGCTAATAAGCAGAAAATCTGACACATGTTGTTCAGGTTTTGGCCTAAAGGTGAGCCCAATGACCAACACAGAAATAAGGACTGTATTGAACTCAAATCCAGTCCTGAACAACTGGAATGATCTGGAAACTAGGAAATAGGATATGCTTTTGGTTTTGCTTCTGTTGTGTTATGGAATCATTCTTATTGCGACTGCATTATATATGTTTTAGTTTTCTGCCTTAGCAAATATTTTTACTTTATCTTTCTCATTTTATCAGTCAGAAATTTCGAGGAGACACCGTAAACTATAAAACTCCAAAGTGTCCCGTAATTCACCCTTTTATGCTGATTTTGAGTATTTGTGTAGTAGATTTTGATTTATTTTTAAATAAAATAGTAAGTTGACATTATTGCCATAGCAAACCTTTATATTTATTTATTTATTTATTTGCACTTGATGCATGACTATCCAGCAGGATGCTTTTTTGTTTGTTTGTTTTCTTCAAACTGAACTGAAAAAAGTTATAAAGAAAAACAATTATGGGATCTGAGAATGTTTATGTACACAGATCTGGACTTTAAACACAGAGTCACAAACTTACAGAAACACTGTAAAAGTGCGGTAAGCACAAAGTGTCATTTTAAGCGGCGATAGTGGTGTTAATGTTTCACTGTAAAAACGACAACTCAAAATTGTTCACCTTACTGAGATTTTTGCACTCACTGTCAATAAAATTGCTAGTTGGAACTTGAACTATCTGTTGTAAGCCACTTGAACTCACTTTCAGATGTTTCAGAGGAAAAGTTCATCTTATTTTATAAACTGAGTTGATTTTATTTTGAAGTTGTAGCTGAAACCCAGTTAAAGTGAGGTCAACTTATCTGCACCTGCTCATCTGAAATATTTCCAAGGATTTTCCCAGGAGCTCCCTTCGAAAGTTTGAAAGTTTGTGTCCGCCATCTTGTCACAATGCCAGCAGTTACTTTCCCTGAAGTCTTTCTCGAAGGGAAACATTCCTTCTAATTCTAGTTCAGATAATTCAGAAAGTTCAGACAATTTGGCTTTTTCAGATGGGGATTTACACATTTCTGAATTAATACTTAGGCACTATACAACTGTTTATCGCTCATCTTTGGCAATGTTGCATTATTTGTAAGGTCTCAACAACACTGTAAAAAATGAAACTTCTAATTTTCCAGTTTACGAAAACTTTTGAGTCTAAATGCTATTTTCTTGAAACTACACAAAAATCCTTGTCTGACCAAAAAAATTACCCCAAATGTTGCCCCAACTAGTCAAACACAAGTTGTCTGAACAAAGAATTTCATATTGTTGACATGTTAAGGCTTTGTGAGTTCCCAGCATGCATTGCAGCGTGAATAAATTATGCAGTTACTGTTATAGCATTACTGTTTTGCTGTTTGCTGACTTAATTTCAACTTTTTTATTATTGCTTTATCATTATTGTTAGTTATTGTTGTACTGTGATGTAAAGAGCTCATCTTTTTAACGTGTTGGTTGTCACCGTTCTTGAGGTTTGTGTGTCTGATATTGAGGACTGGAGTATGTTAAACTGATTAAGTTTACCTGGTTTTAGTAGTTTTGTAAGTTATTTTATAAACAAAGACAATGTTGTTTGCTTATTGGACTATCATAGCCTTCGTGGTTTGAAAACAAACATACATTTTTATAATGTGGTGACTTTTTGTTTCAAGAAGAAAGAAAAAACTTGCATTAAAAAAAATTAGTTGTCAGAACTAGTGATGGGAAGTTTGATTCTTTTCCGAGAAACGGAAGATATAAAGTAAATAAATTAGGTGTCATCAGCGCAGAAACCATGATCCACTTACTATACATAAACCATTGCGATGTATTTGTTATTAAATGAACTTACATTTCGCCAGATTGCCCTTCATTCAAGCCCTCGGATTACCCGCGCTCATAACATTAGCACAGAATCAGTTCAGAATCAATCACCAAAAGAATCAGTTTCGGTTCAGACGCGCAGAGTCAGTCTGCTTCACGCTGAACCACGCATGTGCAGTATCATCAGCTCCTCGGTTCTCAAATCAGACGCATCCGAAAGAAACGATTCTCGGTTCAGTGTACTGGTGATCCGAAAACTGATGCAACCAGTTCTTGACTCGAGAACGAGAAACTGCTCCAGAAGTGGGCATGCTTGTTCATTATCTGGCTCGGTGTTCATCTTCAGTTCGGTCTTCACAGCAGTTCAGTCAGTGTACTGTTTGAGTAAATTAATTACTCCGGGATTTTGGTTTGTTTGAACTCAGAGTGAGTGTCAGCCACATTAAAAAAGTTAACATCTTAAGTCATTTGTGGATTAATGCGTATTGCAGACGTGAACCGTTTCAAACGCTTCTGTACGATTTGGTGAACTGGTTCAACCGGTTCACTACGAAGAACCGGTTAAATTGAACGATTCGTTCGCGAATCGGACATCACTAGTCAGAACTTAAAACCTGAGCTGACGCAACTTAATAATTGTAGTTTTAAAAAAAATAAGTTTATATCTTCAACTCAAAAATTCTGTGTAGTCGGTTGCCATGAAAATTTAAGTTTAACTTTTAATATTTACAGTGTAAATAACTGTTTTCCAGGAACAATGTGTCAATGTTTCTGCTTTTATAATATATATATATATATATATTTACTATTTTTATTTTACTTGGTTGCATATTTTACCATACATCATTTACAGATGTTTGTCATTATGAAAGAGCATACTTTTAAAAGCCCTGTAAGTGACTTCAATTTGTTAATACTACTACTACTAATAATAATAATCTTTATGGAGTAATTTGCTATTAATTGATATTTTGTGTATTTTGGTTGTGCCAGGAAGTAGATTTTTAATGTTGACCACAGTTAGTTTCAAAAATCGAATTAAACATTTCAAATTCCATGAATCAACTGAAGAAAGAGGCTGAAGAATTGTTTTGTGAGGTCAGTGCTATGGAGTTCTTCTTTGAAACAAAGCTTATTGTCAGAGGACATTTTAATTATGTTTTCAGGCTTTATAACTGTTGTAAACTTTAAGAGCCAGCAGATGAAGCTACTACTGATACTCCGAGGCGTTGAATCTTTTAGGGAAAGTTCATCAGGGATCACAAGGCAGCATTTCTCAGTGCTTAGAAGAGGCAAGAAAATGAAGGAAATTAAATGAGGATGTACAATTTACCTCATTTAGCTCATGTGTAATATTAAAAACCATCTTTTAACTCAGTACTAAAAAGTGTCATACACTAGAGGGCGTTAAAGATCATTCTCACACTGCTTACTGTGTTTGCCAATTTAGCAATTTTGTTGCTAAATGTAGCAACTTTTTCTTCCTGAAGCACCTAGCAACAGGTGAAATATTACTATTTTTACATTTTACTTGGGCAACTTTTAGCAATTTTTGCCAAGCGAATAATGATGATAACGGAACATTTACCATTTAATTACACAAAAAGTGAAAACCAAAAATGACAAGTAGTATACACACATTATGTTAATTAAGTTAGCTGCTATTTGCAATTGTTTAATTTTATAATAATACTTATAATAATAATATAATTTAGTAAGTTACTAAAATGTTGATTTATGATACACTTTATTATAGCTTAAAGGGGTCATATGAAGGTTGTTAAAATAACATTATTACGTGTATTTGGTGTAATGAAATGTGTTAACGAGGTTTAAGGTTAAACTACACATTATTTTCCACATACTGTACATTTTTCTTGCTTCTCTATGACCCTCCTTTCTGAAAAGCGTTGACATTAACATTGTGTCCTATTCTACAGACTTTTGTTAGAGTGTAGCACACTAACTACGCTCAAAACTATAACTGTTCAGAATGTGTAGTCTTGCTTATTTACAAAAACAAATCTACAAATCTAAATGAACATATATATCTTTTGCTGAATTTGATGCAGTGACGCAACTTTGTGTCATGATTACGTAACGTCAAAATGTCATTTAGAAACTTTTAGCAACTATCAACCTTCCTCTAGCCGTGGTG
>NW_020526820.1:0-23158 GCF_003368295.1 Carassius auratus
AACAGAATTACAGACACACACAAACATGAAATGTTAAACTAGTATATTAATACTCAATAAGCATGCTTAAACCACACACAGATGCACACATTTTGTTTATATATATAGATTAAAATAAATGATGGGTGATAAAACCTATTGCAAGTCTTCTGTTTTTATGGGTTCTATGTCATTTTTCAGGTTTCATTGCAATCATAAAATAATTATAAACCATATATCTGTATGAATAAATTGGTAAACTTTGACTCAATGTGATCTGAAATGCTTGAACAGTAATATTAAATAATAGTAATATACATTTTTTCTAGATGAATCCCTCAACAAGCCCATAAACTGTAATGTTTTAGTCTTTAGTGAGCTCATTAGTGGTCTTCCGGTGACATCTAGTGGTTATAATTGCAATTTTTTATTCAACACTGGGTTTGAAGCTTTATAAATATTACAGTGTTCTTTTTTACCTAATCTCTGTTAAATTTTGCATGATTGTTTAGAAAAAATACAGATCCTAATGCATGTGTGATTATATTACCCCTTTTTTTTAGCAGTTTAATGCCATTCACAACAGAAATCTTTTGTTTTTTAGGCCATTTTAACTGTTATAGTACTAGCTATTTTCTGATCTTAATGAAACTTTGCATGCTTGGTGGGTCATCTTTCACATGTTTAAACCAAGTTCATAAAGTTTTGAGTTTTTGTTTCAGTTTTATAGGCTTTAGGTTACATGTGGCCACGGCCCTTTCCTAAATGACCTCTAATAGCTAACCAAAGGACAAAATGCAACATATTTTTGAAAATTATTGATCTAGAGAGTCCAGAGAATATTATTGCAGTGGTTTGATCAAGACTGAACAAAAAACCAGGTGACCCAAAACATTCAAATTCGTGGACCAATTTTACGAAAAAAGGCTATAAACTCGGGAACAAAATGAGATATCTTCACCAAACTCAGAACTCATATGCATGAACAAAACTTTAGTCAAATTATTATTTTTTTTCCATATCTGCCACTTGGTGGCGCTACAGGATGAAAAAAAATCAAATGGCTATAACTAAGCAACCGTTGATCCAATCAACTTGAAAATTGATATGGCCCAATGTGGCACAAGTGCTCTATGAGGAATTTCACTTATCTTAAAAAACATGGCCGCCATTGGCCAAACAACTTTAAGCACCTATTTGACAAGGTTAATGGAAGTCGATCGGAACGAAACTCGGTGGGCATGTTCGACTCATTGCCCTAAAGGTCTGTAAGTATTTTGAAAGAAATTGCCCACAACATTGTCACCTCCCACAGAACACAACAAAGCGATTTGATTACAGCGCCACCTATTTTCCAAAAATGATAATGCATCATTTTACTGGAGTTTTACTGGCTGTTTCAATTACACTCTTCCAATAATTGCTTTTCTTACTCGTTGCATTTGGTCTGATGCTCCATGCCATGCTTAGCTCCTCGCTGTGGAACTTTTATTAACGATTTTCAGCCATTTCAATTACAATCATGCAATTATTAATTTCATTATTCATTGTTGCATTTGGTCTGCTTAGCTCCTGATGTTGCCGCTGGAATGCTTGGCCCCGTGATTGCTGCTTGCAGCTATATTTAGGGGCCAAGCACCGAAGGTGCGTAGGCACCTATTGTAATCGTTGGCGTTATTATTATTCTGCTTCTTCTTCTTCTTCTTCTTCTTCCGCCGCAAGTCTATGGCAGCCCATAGAACCGATTGCGGGAAAGTTGTATAATTTGGCACACTGATAGAGGACAGTCCCAACATTAACTATAGCTAATTTGAAGTCTCTAACTCCTACTCTCTAGCGCCACCACTTGTCCAAACTTTCAATGTTTGTATGCTAATAACGTTTGAACCGTAAGCCAGAAAATGGAAATTCTTTTTTCCTCTGAATCCTTGGCTCATGGCAAGTCGAATGAACCCCAAAATTCAAAAATCGCAAGGTTTAGTTTTTTCGCTATTTTCAATTTTTCGAAAAACCTACTTTTTCGAACTCGTGCTAGACGGTTAGTCCGATTGCCACGAAAATTGGCTCAGATCATCTTCAGACCATGCTGGCAAAAAGTTATGGAATTCAAGTTGATTCGTCCAACCATTTTCGAATGACACGTAAACAAATTTGACGAAAAGCACGCAAAAAATGCACTTGAGGCTATATCTCAGCAACGGTTTGGCATATTGAGACCAAACTTGGTGTGTGTTATAATAAGCATGACCTGAGACTACCTGCAGTGTTTCGACACAGCGCCACCTAGTGGTCAGGAGATATGAAAAATGCATATTTTGGCTTATATCTTCTGAATGGTTTGGCCAAAAATCACACAACTGGTCTCTTTAGATTCAGTGAGTCATGTCGAGTCGTATGATATGCAAATTTCCCGTGTCAGCCATTTTAGGCGTCGGCCATTTTGAATTATGTTTTAAAATGCTGTATTTTTTCAACGCAGCATCGTATCGTTTCGCAAATAATTACAAAAATATTCGGCTCCATGCCCTGAATGTACTCAAAAAGCTTGGTGGCAGCGCCACCTTGTGGTCAAGAGTTATAATGAATTATCACAAAAATGCTAATAACTTTTGAGTAAATTAGACAATTGAAATGCAAATGGTCTCCCCGTATTCTTTGGGTCATGCTGAGAACATAGATACCAATTATGCCAAAATTGGCCATACTTCCTGTCCGCCATTTTGATTAATGTTGAAAACCTACTTTTTCGAACTCCTCCTAGACCGTTAGTCCGATTTTCACCAAATTTGACGTGAATCATCTTCAGACCACGCTGGCAAAAAGTTATGGATTTCGTGTCGATATACAAAACGGTTCTGATTTAGCGCATCAACGAATTTGCTGGAAGGGTGCCAAAATGCATTTGAGGCTGTATCTCTGCAACGCTTTGACATTTTTGCACCAAACTTTGTATGTGTCATCGCCACCTGACACTGACCATGCCACATAAATTTGGTAACAGCGCCACCTATTGGTCAAGAGTAATGAACCATTCATTAACTATGAATAATTACACTTATAAAAATGCTAGTAACTTTTTAATGCATTAGCCTATTGTAATGAAACTGGCCTCAAAATATTCCCTGGCTTATGCCGACAACATAGATACCATATATGCCAGAGTAAGCCGAACTTCCTGTCCGCCATTTTGATTTATGTTGAAAACCTACTTTTTCGAACTCCTCATCAACCGTTAGTCCGATTTTCACCAAAATTGACTCAGATGATCTGTAGACTGTACTGACAAAATGTTATGGATTTTGTATCGATAGACAAAACCGTTTTCGCATACCACAGCGACGAATTTGAGGCACAATGCCAAAATGACACTTGAGGCTGTATCTCTGCAATGCTTTGGCATATTGACACCAAACTTTGTTTGTGTCATTGAAAAGTCACACAGAGTACACCAAATTGACTTGATAACAGCACCACCTATTGGTCAATTTTGATAAGCCAGTAAATCATGCTACTAGAGGTTGTATTTATGATTTTTTTAGCCATTTCAATTACAATCATCCTAAAATTGCTGTTATTGCTCATTAATGCATTTGGTGTGATGCTCCATGCCATGCTTAGCTCCTACATTTGCCGTTGGAGTGCTTGGCCCCGTAATTGCTGCTTGCAGCTATATTTATTATTCTGCTTCTTCTTCTTCTTCTTCCGCCGCAAGTCTATGGCAGCCCATAGAACCGATTGCGGGAAAGTTGTATAATTTGGCACACTGATAGAGGACAGTCCCAACATTAACTATAGCAAATTTGAAGTCTCTATCTCCTACTCTCTAGCGCCACCACTTGTCCAAACTTTCAATGTTTGTATGCTAATAACTTTTGAACCGTAAGCCAGAAAATGGAAATTCTTTTTTCCTCTGAATCCTTGGCTCATGCCAAGTCGAAAGAACCCCAAAATTCAAAAATCGCAAGGTTTAGTTTTTTCGCTATTTTCAATTATTCGAAAAACCTACTTTTTCGAACTCGTCCTAGACGGTTAGTCCGATTGCCACGAAAATTGGCTCAGATCATCTTCAGACCATGCTGGCAAAAAGTTATGGAATTCAAGTTGATTCGTCCAACTGTTGTCGAATGACACGTAAACAAATTTGACGAAAAGCACGCAAACATGCACGTGAGGCTATATCCCGGCAACGGTTTGTCATATTGAGACCAAACTTGGCGTGTGTTATAACAAGCATGAACTGAGACTACCTGCAGTGTTTCGACACAGCGCCACCTAGTGGTCAGGAGATATGAAAAATGCATATTTTGGCTTATAACTACTGAATGGTTTGGCCAAAAATCACACAACTGGTCTCTTTAGATTCAGTGAGTCATGTCGAGTCAAATGATATCCAATTTTCCTGTGTCGGCCATTTTAGGCGTCGGCCATTTTGAATTATGATTTAAAATGCTGTATTTTTTGAACGCAGCATCGTATCGTTTCGCAAATAATTACAAAAATATTCGGCTCCATGCCCTGAAGGTACTCAAAAAGTTTGGCGGCAGCGCCACCTTGTGGCCAATAGTTATAATGAAATATCACATAAATGCTAATAACTTTTGAATAAATTAGTCTATTTAAATTAAAATGGTCTCGCTATATTCTGTGGGTCATGCCGAGAGTATTGATACCAATAATGTGAAAATTGGCCTTACTTCCTGTCCGCCATTTTGCTTAATGTTGAAAACCTACTTTTTCGAACTCCTCCTAGACCGTTAGCCCAATTTTCACCAAATTTAACGTGCATCATCTTCAGAACATGCTGGCAAAAAGTTATGGATTTTGTGTCGATATACGTAACGGTTCTCATTTAGCGCATCAACGAATTTGCTGGAAGGGTGCCAAAATGCATTTGAGGCTGTATCTCTGCAACACTTTGACATATTTGCACCAAACTTTGTATGTGTCATCGCCACCTCACACTGACCATGCCACATAAATTTGGTAACAGCGCCACCTATTGGTCAAGAGTAATAAACCATTCATTAACCATGAGTAATTACACTTTTTAAAATGCTAATAACTTTTTAATGCATTAGCCTATTTGAAGGAAACTGGGCTCAAAATATTCCCTGGCTTATGCCGATAACAAAGATACCAAATATACCACAGTAAGCTGAACTTCCGGTCCGCCATTTTGATTTATGTTGAAAACATACTTTTTCGAACTCCTCATCAACCGTATGTCCGATTTTCACCAAATTCGAATCAAATGATCTTCAGGCTATACTGATTCAAAGTTATGGATTTTGAGTCGATAGACAAAACCGTTTTCGCATACCACATCGACGAATTTGAGGCACAATGAGAAAATGACACTTGAGGCTGTATCCCTGGAATGCTTTGGCATATTGACACCAAACTTTGTGTGTGTCATTGAAAAGTCACACAGAGTACACCAAATTGATTTTATAACAGTGTCACCTATTGGTCAAGCTTGATAAACCAAGTAATCATGCTACTAGAGGTGGTATTGGTGTTTTTTTTTTTTTTTTGCCATTTCAAATACAATAATTCCAAAATTGCTGTTATTGCTCATTAATGTATTTGGTGTGATGCTTTATGCAATGCTTAGCTACTACATTTGTCGTTGGAGTGCTTGGCCCCGTAATTGCTGCTTGCAGCTATATTTATTATTATTATTCTTCCTCTTCTTCCACCCCAAGTCTATGGTAGCCCATAGAACGATTGCGGGAAAGTTGTATAATTTGGCACACTAATAGAGGACTGTCTGAACATTAACCGTAGCAAATTTGAAGTCTCTAACTCAAACTCTCTAGCGCCACCAATTGTCTAAACTTTCAAAAACTTGATGCTAATAACTCTTGAACCGTAAGCCACAAAATGAAAAATCTTTTTTCCTGTGATTCCTTGGCTCATGCCGAGTCGAATGGACACCGAAATTCAAAAATCGCAAGGCTTAGTTTTTTCGCTATCGTCAATTGTTCGTAAAACCTACTTTTTCGAACTCGTCCTAGGCCGTTGCACCGATTGTCACGAAAATTGAATCAGATAATCTTCAGACCATGCTGGCAAAAAGTTATGGAATTCAAGTTGATTTCTCAAACCGTTTCCGAATAGCTCATGAACGAATTCTTCGAAAAGCACGCAAACGTGAACGTGAGGCTATATCTCCGCAACGGTTTGGCCTATTGAGACCAATCTTGGTGGGTCTCATAACAACCATTCCCTGGGACTACCTGCAGTGTTTCGGCGCTGTGCCCCCTAGTGGTCAGGAGATATGAAAAATGCATGTTTTTGCTCATAACTTCTGAACGGTTTTGCCAAAAATCAAAAAAGTGGTGTCTTTAGATTCAGTGCATCATTCCGAGTCGAATGATACCGAATTTTCCCAATTCGGCCATTTTGGGCGTCGGCCATTTTGAATTTAGTTGTAAATTGCTGTATCTTAAGAATGAAGTTCCGTATCGTTTCGCAAATAATTACAAAAATGTCCGGCTCCATGCCCTGAATGTACACAAAAAAATTGGGGGCAGCGCCACCTTGTGGTCAATAGTTATAACGATTTTTTCGAAAAATGCTAATAACTTTTGCATACATTAGCCTATTGTAACAAAACTGATGTTGATAGATTCCTTGGGTCATGCCGAGAACATCGATACCCCATTTGTCAATTTTGGCAAAATTTCCTGTCCGCCATTTTGATTCATGTTGAAAACCTACTTTTTCGAACTCCTCCTAGACCGTTGCTCAGATTTTCACCAAATTTGATTTGGATCATCTTCAGACCATGCTGGCAAAAAGTTATGGAATTTGTGACGATACACGTAACCGTTTTCAATTAGCGTACCAACGAATTTGCTGGAAAGATGCCAAACTGCATCTGAGGCTGTATCTCTGCAAAGGTTGGAGATATTTACACAAAACTTAATATGTGACATTGTCACATCACATTGACCACGCCACATCATTTTGGTCACAGCGCCACCTATTGGTCAAGAGTAATAAACCAATCAATAACCGCTAATTATTACATTTCCAATAATGCTAATAACTTTTGATTGCATTAGCCTATTATCATGAAACATGTCTCAAAATGTTCCTTGGGACATGCCGACAACATACATACCAATTATGTTATATTAAGCAAAACTTCCTGTCCGCCATTTTGACTCATGTTGAAAACCTTTTTTTTTAAACTCATCCTCAACCGTTTGTCTGATTTTCACCAAAATTGAATCAGATCATCTTCAGACCGTGCTGACAAAAAGTTATGGATTTCGTGTCAATAGACGAAACCGTTTTTGTACAGCGCTGCTTCAGATGTCAGGCATCTTCACAAAATGAGTCTGAGGCTATATCTCTGCAAAGCCCATTAGTGGTCTTCCAGTGACATCTAGTGGTCGTAAATGCAATTTATCATACAAGACTGTCTCTTTAACCTTTATAACTGTTATATGTTGTCTTAATTTCATTCCAAAGAAGCACACGCAATTTATGTATAATTTCACAGTCTAGATAATAGTACTGCACTGATTTTAAATAACATAGATATGGCTGACAGTAAAAGAATAGAACAGAATTACAGACACACACAAACATGAAATGTTTAAACTAGTATATTAATACTCAATAAGCATGCTTAAACCCACACACAGATGCACACATTTTGTTATATATATAGATAATTAAAATAAATGATGGGTGATAAAACCTATTGCAAGTCTTCTGTTTTTATGGGCTTCTATGTCATTTTTCAGGTTTCATTGCAATCATAATCTGGCATAATTATAAACATTAGATATATCTGTATGAATAAATTGGTAAACTTTGACTCAATGTGATCTGAAATGCTTGAACAGTAATATTAAATAATAGTAATATACATTTTTTCTACATGAATCCCTCAACAAGCCCATAAACTCTAATGTTTTAGTCTTTAGTGAGCTCATTAGTGGTCTTCCGGTGACATCTAGTGGTTATAATTGCAATTTTTTATTCAACACTGGGTTTTGAAGCTTTATAAATATTACAGTGTTCTTTTTTACCTAATCTCTGTTAAATTTTGCATGATTGTTTAGAAAAAATACAGATCTAATGCATGTGTGATTATATTACCCCTTTTTTTTGCAGTTTAATGCCATTCACAACAGAAATCTTTTGTTTTTTTAGGCCTGTTTAAATGTTATCTAACCAAAGGACAAAATACAACATATTTTTTCAAAGTTATTGATCTAGAGAGTCCTGAGAATATTACTGCAGTGGTTTGATCAAGACTGAACAAAAAACCAGGTGACCCAAAACATTCAAATTCGTGGACCAATTTTATGAAAAAGGCTATAACTCGGGAACAAAATGAGATATCTTCACCAAACTCAGAACTCATATGCATGAACAAAAACTTTAGTCAAATTATTATTTTTTTTCCATATCTGCCACTTGGTGGCGCTACAGGATGAAAAAAAAACTAAAATGGCTATAACTAAGCAACCGCTGATCCAATCAACTTGAAAATTGGTATGGCCCAATGTGGCATAAGTGCTCTATGAGGAATTTCACTTATCTTAAAAAACATGGCCGCCATTGGCCAAACAACTTTAAGCACCTATTTGACAAGTTTAATAGAAGTCAATCGGAATGAAACTCGGTGGGCATGTTCGACTCATTGCCCTAAAGGTCTGTAAGTATTTTGAAAGAAATTGCCCACAACATTGTCACCTCCCACAGAACACAACAAAGCCATTTGATTACAGCGCCAACTATTTTCCAAAAATGATAATGCATCATTTTACTGGAGTTTTACTGGCTGTTTCAATTACACTCTTCCAATAATTGCTTTTCTTACTCGTTGCATTTGGTCTGATGCTCCATGCCATGCTTAGCTCCTCGCTGTGGAACTTTTATTAACGATTTTCAGCCATTTCAATTACAATCATGCAATTATTAATTTCATTATTCATTGTTGCATTTGGTCTGATGCTACATATGCTTAGCTCCTGATGTTGCCGCTGGAATGCTTGGCCCCGTGATTGCTGCTTGCAGCTATATTTATAATTATTTTACTTCAGAACAGAGCCTGGGACTAATCTAGGTTATCCATATTTTTAGGGGCCAAGCACCGAAGGTGCGAGGCACCTATTGTTTCCGTTGCCGTTATTAGGGGCCAAGCACCGAAGGTGCGTAGGCACCTATTGTAATCGTTGGCGTTATTAGGGGCCAAGCACCTGAGGCAACATGCTGTGTTTGGGCACAGCGCCACCTACTGGTCCGGAGATATGAAAAACTGCTCTTTTTGCTTATAACTTCTGAACAGTTTGTCCAAAAATCATAACATTGGTCTTGTTAGATTCAGGGCAACATGCCGAGTCGACTGATATCCAATTTTACCAATTCGGCCATTTTGACTGTCGGCCATTTTGAATTTTGTGCTAAAATGCTGTATTTTAAGAACGCATCAACGGATTGTTACAACACTTGGTATGGGTCATCAACACAATGTCCTGAAGGAGCGTGATAAGTTTCGAAACAGCGCCACCTAGTGGTGATCTTCTTTTTTTAAATGCTTATAACTTTGGGTGTGGTCGACTTATTTCCACGAGACTCATCAAATTGGACTCCTGAAACCTTACCGAGTCCTACGATACCAAACATGCTAGGTTTTGCCTTACGGTTTGTGTAGCGTTGTGATTTAGCGCTTAAAAAACATTTGGCTATATCTTCGAAACCGCTTGTCTGATCGAGACGAAACCACCGTCAGAAGTTCGGAAACATAGGTCGATAGCTATATGGCAATGCCCAAATGCAAAAATATTGATAGTAAGGGGAAGTAATATTCAATAAAAGTCAAGAGTCAGTCATTTTTTACGTGCTTTTTCATATAAATGTCTATAACTCTGTAAGTGAATTGAGATATTTCCACCAAAATTGACACACACATGTATGGGCTCACTCTGAGGACACATAAAACAAATGGTGGGACTGAGCCTCTTGGTGGCGCTATAATAGAACACATGAAATTCCCATTGACTTCAACGCAGTTTTCTGAAATGGAATGCTATACTAAACAAATCCATTAGTGTTATATTACGAAACTCAGAATGTGCCAACAACACCATCCCCTGAAGGTACTCAAAATATTTTGAAACAGTGCCACCGAGTGGTCAAAAGTTATAACTCAATTTACATAAAGGCTAATAACTTTTGAATAAATCTGGTTATTGACATGATGCTGGTCTTAATAGATACCTTGGGTCAAGCCAATAACATAGATACAACGTTTTCCTTATTTGGCTGAACTTCCTATCCGCCATTTTGATTAATGTTGAAAACCTACTTTTTCGAACTCCTCTTAGACCGTTAGTCAGATTTTCACCAAATTTGACGTGGATCATATTCAGACCATGCTGGCAAAATGTTATGGATTTTGTGTCGATATACGAAATGGTTCTCATTTTGCGCATCAATGAATTTGCTGAAAGGGTGTCAAAATGCATTTGAGGCTGTATCTCTGCAAAGCTTTGACATATTTGCACCAAACTTTGTACGTGTCATCCCCACCTCACACTGACCATGCCACTTAAATTTGGTAACAGCGCCACCTATTGGTCAAGAGTAATGAACCATTGATTAACTATGAATAATTACACTTATAAAAATGCTAATAACTTTTTATTGCATTAGCCTATTTGAATGAAACTGGGCTCAAAATATTCCCTGGCTTATGCCGATAGCATAGATACCAAATATGCCATAGTAAACTGAACTTCCGGTCCGCCATTTTGATTTATGTTGAAAACATACTTTTTCGAACTCCTCATCAACCGTAGGTCTGATTTTCACCAAATACGAATCAGATGATCTTCAAACTATGCTGACACAAAGTTATGGATTTTGTGTCGATAGACAAAACCGTTCTTGCATACCACAGCGACGAAGTTGAGGCACAATGAGAAAATGACACTCGAGGCTGTATCTCTGGAATGCTTTGGCATATTAACACCAAACTTTGTGTGTGTCATTGAAAAGTCACACAGAGTACACCAAATTGATTTTATAACAGTGCCACCTATTGGTCAAACTTGATAAGCCAAGTAATCATGCTACTAGAGGTTGTATTTATGATTTTTTTTAGCGATTTCAATTACAATAATCCTAAAATTGCTCTTATTGCTCTTTAATGCATTTGGTGTGATGCTCCATGCCATGCTTTGCTCCTACATTTGCCGTTGGCGTGCTTGGCCCCGTAATTGCTGCTTGCAGCTATATTTAGGGGCCAAGCACCTTCGGTGCTTGGCACCTATTGTAATTGTTGGCGTTATTAGGTGCCAAGCACCGAAGGTGCGAGGCACCTATTGTTTCCGTTGGCGTTATTAGGGGCCAAGCACGGAAGGTGCGTAGGCACCTATTGTAATCGTTGGCGTTATTAGGGGCCAAGCACGGAAGGTGCGTAGGCACCTATTGAAGTCGTTGGCGTTATTATTAGGGGCCAAGCACCGAAGGTGCGAGGCACCTATTGTTTTTGTTCCGGTTCTTATTATTATTAGGGGCCAAGCACCGAAGGTGTGTAGGACCCTATTGTAACTGTTCCTGTTCTTATTAGGGGCCAAGCACCGAAGGTGCGAGGCACCTATTGTTTTTGTTCCGGTTCTTCTTCTTCTTCTTCTTCTTCTTATTATTATTATTATTATTATTATTAGGGGCCAAGCACTGAAGATGCGTAGGACCCTCTTGTTTTTGTTCCGGTTCTTATTAGGGGCCAAGCACGGAAGGTGCGTAGGCACCTATTGTAATCGTTGGCGTTATTATTAGGGGCCAAGCACCGAAGGTGCGTAGGCACCTATTGTTTTCGTTGGCGTTATTCTTCTTCTTCTTCTTCTTCCGCCGCAAGTCTATGGCAGCCCATAGAACCGTTTGCGGGAAAGTTGTATAATTTGGCACACTGATAGAGGACAGTCCCAACATTAACTATAGCAAATTTGAAGCCTCTAACTCCTACTCTCTAGCGCCACCACCTGTCCAAACTTTCAATGTTTATATGCTAATAACTTTTGAACCGTAAGCCAGAAAATGGAAATTCTTTTTTCCTCTGAATCCTTGGCTCAAGCCAAGTCGAATGAATCCCGAAATTCAAAAATCGCAAGGTTTAGTTTTTTCGCTATTTTCAACTTTTCGAAAAACCTACTTTTTCGAACTCGTCCTAGACGGTTAGTCCGATTGCCACGAAAATTGGCTCCGATCATCTTCAGACCATGATGGCAAAAAGTTATGGAATTCAAGTTGATTCGTCCAACCGTTGTCGAATGACACGTGTACAAATTTTACGAAAAGCACGCAAAAATACACGTGAGGCTATATCTCGGCAACGGTTTGTCATATTGAGACCAAACTTGGTGTGTGTTATAATAACCCTGACCTGAGACTACCTGCTGTGTTTCGACACAGCGCCACCTAGTGGTCAGGAGATATGAAAAATGCATATTTTGGCTTATAACTCCTGAATGGTTTGGCCAAAAATCACACAACTGGTCTCTTTAGATTCAGTGAGTCATGTCGAGTCGAATGATATCCAATTTTCCTGTGTCGGCCATTTTAGGCGTCGGCCATTTTGAATTATGTTTCAAAATGCTGTATTTTTTGAACGCAGCATCGTATCGTTTCGCAAATAATTACAAAAATATTCGGCTCCATGCCCTGAAGGTACTCAAAAAGTTTGGTGGCAGCGCCACCTTGTGGCCAATAGTTATAATGAAATATCACATAAATGCTAATAACTTTTGAATAAATTAGTCTATTAAAATTAAAATGGTCTCGCTATATTCTGTGGGTCATGCCGAGAGTATTGATACCAATAATGTGAAAATTAGCCTTACTTCCTGTCCGCCATTGTGCTTAATGTTGAAAACCTACTTTTTCGAACTCCTCCTAGACCGTTAGCCCAATTTTCACCAAATTTGACGTGAATCATCTTCAGACCATGCTGGCAAAAAGTTATGGATTTTGTGTCGATATACGTAACGGTTCTCATTTAGCGCACAAACGAATTTGCTGGAAGGATGCCAAAATGCATTTGAGGCTGTATCTCTGCAACACTTTGACATATTTGCACCAAACTTTGTATGTGTCATCGCCACCTCACACTGACCATGCCACATAAATTTGGTAACAGCGCCACCTATTGGTCAAGAGTAATAAACCAGTCATTAACCATGAGTAAATACACTTTTTAAAATGCTAATAACTTTTTAGTCCATTAGCCTATTGCAACGAAACTGGGCTCAAAATATTCCCTGGCTTATGCCGATAACATAGATACCAAATATGCTAGTGTTTACTGAAGTTCCGGTCCACCATTTTGATTTATGTGGAAAACCTACTTTTTCAAACTCCTCATGAACCGTAGGTCCAATTTTCACCAAATTCGAATCAGATGATCTTCAGACTATGTTGACACAAAGTTATGGATTTTGTGTCGATAGACAAAACCGTTTTCGCATACCAAAGCGACGAAGTTGAAACACAATGACAAAATGACACTTGAGGCTGCATCTCTGGAATGCTGTGGCATATTAACACCAAACTTTGTGTGTGTCATTGAAAAGTCAAACAGAGCACACCAAATTGATTTCATAAAAGTGCCACCTATTGGTCAAACTTTATAAGCCAAGTAATCATGCTACTAGAGGTGGTAGTATGATTTTTTTTTTTTGTCATTTCAATTACAATAATTCCAAAATTACTGTTATTGCTCATTAATGTGTTTGGTGTGATGCTTCATGCCATGCTTAGCTCCTACATTTGCCGTTGGAGTGCTTGGCCCCGTAATTGCTGCTTGCAGCTATTGTTTCCGTTGGCGTTATTATTATTATTCTGCTTCTTCTTCTTCTTCTTCTTCCGCCGCAAGTCTATGGCAGCCCATAGAACCGATTGCGGGAAAGTTGTATAATTTGGCACACTGATAGAGGACAGTCCCAACATTAACTCTAGCAAATTTGAAGTCTCTATCTCCTACTCTCTAGCGCCACCACTTGTCCAAACTTTCAATGTTTGTATGCTAATAACTTTTGAACCGTAAGCCAGAAAATGGAAATTCTTTTTTCCTTTGAATCCTTGGCTCATGCCAAGTCGAACGAACCCCAAAATTCAAAAATCGCAAGGTTTAGTTTTTTCGCTATTTTCAATTATTCGAAAAACCTACTTTTTCGAACTCGTCCTAGACGGTTAGTCCGATTGCCACGAAAATTGGCTCAGATCATCTTCAGAGCATGCTGGCAAAAAGTTATGGAATTCAAGTTGATTCGTCCAACTGTTGTCGAATGACACGTAAACAAATTTGACGAAAAGCACGCAAACATGCACGTGAGGCTATATCCCGGCAACGGTTTGTCATATTGAGACCAAACTTGGCGTGTGTTATAACAAGCATGAACTGAGACTACCTGCTGTGTTTCGACACAGCGCCACCTAGTGGTTAGGAGATATGAAAAATGCATATTTTGGCTTATAACTCCTGAATGGTTTGGCCAAAAATCACACAACTGGTCTCTTTAGATTCAGTGAGTCATGTCGAGTCGAATGATATCCAATTTTCCTGTGTCGGCCATTTTAGGCGTCGGCCATTTTGAATTATGTTTCAAAATGCTGTATTTTTTGAACGCAGCATCGTATCGTTTCGCAAATAATTACAAAAATATTCGGCTCCATGCCCTGAAGGTACTCAAAAAGTTTGGTGGCAGCGCCACCTTGTGGCCAATAGTTATAATGAAATATCACATAAATGCTAATAACTTTTGAATAAATTAGTCTATTAAAATTAAAATGGTCTCGCTATATTCTGTGGGTCATGCCGAGAGTATTGATACCAATAATGTGAAAATTAGCCTTACTTCCTGTCCGCCATTGTGCTTAATGTTGAAAACCTACTTTTTCGAACTCCTCCTAGACCGTTAGCCCAATTTTCACCAAATTTGACGTGAATCATCTTCAGACCATGCTGGCAAAAAGTTATGGATTTTGTGTCGATATACGTAACGGTTCTCATTTAGCGCACCAACGAATTTGCTGGAAGGGTGCCAAAATGCATTTGAGGCTGTATCTCTGCAACACTTTGACATATTTGCACCAAACTTTGTATGTGTCATCGCCACCTCACACTGACCATGCCACATAAATTTGGTAACAGCGCCACCTATTGGTCAAGAGTAATAAACCAGTCATTAACCATGAGTAAATACACTTTTTAAAATGCTAATAACTTTTTAGTCCATTAGCCTATTGCAACGAAACTGGGCTCAAAATATTCCCTGGCTTATGCCGATTACATAGATACCAAATATGCCAGTGTTTACTGAAGTTCCGGTCCACCATTTTGATTTATGTGGAAAACCTACTTTTTCGAACTCCTCATGAACCGTATGTCCAATTTTCACCAAATTCGAATCAGATGATCTTCAGACTATGTTGACACAAAGTTATGGATTTTGTGTCGATAGACAAAACCGTTTTCGCATACCAAAGCGACGAATTTGAAACACAATGACAAAATGACACTTGAGGCTGCATCTCTGGAATGCTGTGGCATATTAACACCAAACTTTGTGTGTGTCATTGAAAAGTCAAACAGAGTACACCAAATTGATTTCATAACAGTGCCACCTATTGGTCAAACTTTATAAGCCAAGTAATCATGCTACTAGAGGTGGTATTATGATTTTTTTTTTTGCCATTTCAATTACAATAATTCCAAAATGACTGTTATTGCTCATTAATGTATTTGGTGTGATGCTTCATGCCATGCTTAGCTCCTACATTTGCCGTTGGAGTGCTTGGCCCCGTAATTGCTGCTTGCAGCTATATTTATTATTATTATTCTTCCTCTTCTTCCACCCCAAGTCTATGGTAGCCCATAGAACCGATTGCGGGAAAGTTGTATAATTTGGCACACTAATAGAGGACTGTCTGAACATTAACCGTAGCAAATTTGAAGTCTCTAACTCAAACTCTCTAGCGCCACCAATTGTCTAAACTTTCAAAAACTTGATGCTAATAACTCTTGAACCGTAAGCCACAAAATGAAAATTCTTTTTTCCTGTGATTCCTTGGCTCATGCCGAGTCGAATGGACACCGAAATTCAAAAATCGCAAGGCTTAGTTTTTTCGCTATCGTCAATTGTTCGTAAAACCTACTTTTTCGAACTCGTCCTAGGCCGTTGCACCGATTGTCACGAAAATTGAATCAGATAATCTTCAGACCATGCTGGCAAAAAGTTATGGAATTCAAGTTGATTTCTCAAACCGTTTCCGAATAGCTCATGAACGAATTCTTCGAAAAGCACGCAAACGTGAACGTGAGGCTATATCTCCGCAACGGTTTGGCCTATTGAGACCAATCTTGGTGGGTCTTATAACAACCATTCCCTGGGACTACCTGCAGTGTTTCGGCGCTGTGCCCCCTAGTGGTCAGGAGATATGAAAAATGCATGTTTTTGCTCATAACTTCTGAACGGTTTTGCCAAAAATCACAAAAGTGGTGTCTTTAGATTCAGTGCATCATTCCGAGTCGAATGATACCGAATTTTCCCAATTCGGCCGTTTTGGGCGTCGGCCATTTTGGATTTAGTTGTAAATTGCTGTATCTTAAGAATGAAGTTCCGTATCGTTTCGCAAATAATTACAAAAATGTCCGGCTCCATGCCCTGAATGTACACAAAAAAATTGGGGGCAGCGCCACCTTGTGGTCAATAGTTATAACGATTTTTTCGAAAAATGCTAATAACTTTTGCATACATTAGCCTATTGTAACAAAGCTGATGTTTATAGATTCCTTGGGTCATGCCGAGAACACCGATACCCCATTTGTCAATTTTGGCAAAATTTCCTGTCCGCCATTTTGATTCATGTTGAAAACCTACTTTTTCGAACTCCTCCTAGACCGTTGCTCAGATTTTCACCAAATTTGATTTGGATCATCTTCAGACCATGCTGGCAAAAAGTTATGGAATTTGTGTCGATACACGTAACCGTTTTCAATTAGCGTACCAACGAATTTGCTGGAAAGATGCCAAACTGCATCTGAGGCTGTATCTCTGCAAAGGTTGGAGATATTTACACAAAACTTAATATGTGACATTGTCACATCACATTGACCACGCCACATCATTTTGGTCACAGCGCCACCTATTGGTCAAGAGTAATAAACCAATCAATAACCGCTAATTATTACATTTCCAATAATGCTAATAACTTTTGATTGCATTAGCCTATTATCATGAAACATGTCTCAAAATGTTCCTTGGGACATGCCGACAACATACATACCAATTATGTCATATTAAGCAAAACTTCCTGTCCGCCATTTTGATTCATGTTGAAAACCTTTTTTTTTAAACTCATCCTCAACCGTTTGTCTGATTTTCACCAAAATTGAATCAGATCATCTTCAGACCGTGCTGACAAAAAGTTATGGATTTCGTGTCAATAGACGAAACCGTTTTTGTACAGCGCTGCTTCAGATGTCAGGCATCTTAACAAAATGAGCCTGAGGCTATATCTCTGCAAAGCTTTGTTGTAATTAAGCCAAACTTGTGTGTGCCATTGTCTAACATGGAGAATAGGCTCACAGACACTCACACACAGAAATGAAATGGTTCAACTATTATATGAATAATCAATAAGCATGATTACACACACACACACACACACAGAGAGAAGTACATGCCCACACATTTTGTTGTATGTAGATATTTGAAATAAATTATAGGTGACACACAACTCACAGAAAGACTTCTTTTCTTACATTTCTATGTCAGGTTTCATTGCATTCATATTCTGACATAATAGTAAACATTTGATATACATGTATGAATAAATTGTTGAACTTTCACTCAATGTGATCTTAAATGCTTGAACAGTAATATTAAATAATAGTAATATATATTTTTCTAGATGAATCAATCATCGAGACAATGAACTGTAATGTTTTAGTCTTTAGTGAGCCCATTAGTGGTCTTCCAGTGACATCTAGTGGTCGTAAATGCAATTTATCATACAACACTGTCTCTTTAACCTTCATAACTGTTATATGTTGTCTTAATTTCATTCCAAAGAAGCATACGCAATTTATGTATAATTTCACAGTCTGGATAATAGTACTGCACTGATTTTAAATAACCTAGATATGGCTGACAGTAAAAGAATAGAACAGAATTACAGACACACACAAACATGAAATGTTTAAACTACTATATTAATACTCAATAAGCATGCTTAAACCCACACACAGATGCACACATTTTGTTATATATATAGATAATTAAAATAAATGATGGGTGATAAAACCTATTGCAAGTCTTCTGTTTTTATGGGCTACTATGTTCTATTTTTCAGGTTTCATTGCAATCATAATCTGGCATAATTATAAACATTAGATATATCTGTATGAAAAAATTGGTAAACTTTGACTCAATGTGATCTGAAATGCTTGAACAGTAATATTAAATAATAGTAATATACATTTTTTCTAGATGAATCCCTCAACAAGCCCATAAACTGTAATGTTTTAGTCTTTAGTGAGCTCATTAGTGGTCTTCCGGTGACATCTAGTGGTTATAATTGCAATTTTTTATTCAACACTGGGTTTTGAAGCTTTATAAATATTACAGTGTTCTTTTTTACCTAATCTCTGTTAAATTTTGCATGATTGTTTAGAAAAAATACAGATCTAATGCATGTGTGATTATATTACCCCCCTTTTTTTTGCAGTTTAATGCCATTCACAACAGAAATCTTTTGTTTTTTAGGCCTGTTTAAAAGATATCTAACCAAAGGACAAAATACAACATATTTTTTCAAAGTTATTGATCTAGAGAGTCCTGAGAATATTACTGCAGTGGTTTGATCAAGACTGAACAAAAAACCAGGTGACCCAAAACATTCAAATTCGTGGACCAATTTTATGAAAAAGGCTATAACTCGGGAACAAAATGAGATATCTTCACCAAACTCAGAACTCATATGCATGAACAAAAACTTTAGTCAAATTATTATTTTTTTTCCATATCTGCCACTTAGTGGCGCTACAGGATGAAAAAAAATCAAATGGCTATAACTAAGCAACCGTTGATCCAATCAACTTGAAAATTGATATGGCCCAATGTGGCACAAGTGCTCTATGAGGAATTTCACTTATCTTAAAAAACATGGCCGCCATTGGCCAAACAACTTTAAGCACCTATTTGACAAGGTTAATGGAAGTCGATCGGAACGAAACTCGGTGGGCATGTTCGACTCATTGCCCTAAAGGTCTGTAAGTATTTTGAAAGAAATTGCCCACAACATTGTCACCTCCCACAGAACACAACAAAGCGATTTGATTACAGCGCCAACTATTTTCCAAAAATGATAATGCATCATTTTACTGGAGTTTTACTGGCTGTTTCAATTACACTCTTCCAATAATTGCTTTTCTTACTCGTTGCATTTGGTCTGATGCTCCATGCCATGCTTAGCTCCTCGCTGTGGAACTTTTATTAACGATTTCAGCCATTTCAATTACAATCATGCAATTATTAATTTCATTATTCATTGTTGCATTTGGTCTGATGCTACATATGCTTAGCTCCTGATGTTGCCGCTGGAATGCTTGGCCCCGTGATTGCTGCTTGCAGCTATATTTAGGGGCCAAGCACCGAAGGTGCGAAGGCACCTATTGTGTTTGTTGGCGTTATTAGGGGCCAAGCACCGAAGGTGCGAAGGCACCTATTGTGTTTGTTGGCGTTATTATTCTTCTTCTTCTTCCACCCCAAGTCTATGGTAGCCCATAGAACCGATTGCGGGAAAGTTGTATAATTTGGCACACTAATAGAGGACTGTCTGAACATTAACCGTAGCAAATTTGAAGTCTCTAACTCAAACTCTCTAGCGCCACCAATTGTCTAAACTTTCAAAAACTTGATGCTAATAACTCTTGAACCGTAAGCCACAAAATGAAAATTCTTTTTTCTTGTGATTCCTTGGCTCATGCCGAGTCGAATGGACACCGAAATTCAAAAATCACAAGGCTTAGTTTTTTCGCTATCGTCAATTGTTCGTAAAACCTACTTTTTCGAACTCGTCCTAGGCCGTTGCACCGATTGTCACGAAAATTGAATCAGATAATCTTCAGACCATGCTGGCAAAAAGTTATGGAATTCAAGTTGATTTCTCAAACCGTTTCCGAATAGCTCATGAACGAATTCTTCGAAAAGCACGCAAATGTGAACGTGAGGCTATATCTCGGCAACGGTTTGGCCTATTGAGACCAATCTTGGTGGGTCTTATAACAACCATTCCCTGGGACTACCTGCAGTGTTTCGGCGCTGTGCCCCCTAGTGGTCAGGAGGTATGAAAAATGCATGTTTTTGCTCATAACTTCTGAACGGTTTTGCCAAAAATCACAAAAGTGGTGTCTTTAGATTCAGTGCATCATTCCGAGTCGAATGATACCGAATTTTCCCAATTCGGCCATTTTGGGCGTCGGCCATTTTGAATTTAGTTGTAAATTGCTGTATCTTAAGAATGAAGTTCCGTATCGTTTCGCAAATAATTACAAAAATGTCCGGCTCCATGCCCTGAATGTACACAAAAAAATTGGGGGCAGCGCCACCTTGTGGTCAATAGTTATAACGATTTTTCGAAAAATGCTAATAACTTTTGCATACATTAGCCTATTGTAACAAAACTGATGTTGATAGATTCCTTGGGTCATGCCGAGAACACCGATACCCCATTTGTCAATTTTGGCAAAATTTCCTGTCCGCCATTTTGATTCATGTTGAAAACCTACTTTTTCGAACTCCTCCTAGACCGTTGCTCAGATTTTCACCAAATTTGATTTGGATCATCTCCAGACCATGCTGGCAAAAAGTTATGGAATTTGTGTCGATACACGTAACCGTTTTCAATTAGCGTACCAACGAATTTGCTGGAAAGATGCCAAACTGCATCTGAGGCTGTATCTCTGCAAAGGTTGGAGATATTTACACAAAACTTAATATGTGACATTGTCACATCACATTGACCACGCCACATCATTTTGGTCACAGCGCCACCTATTGGTCAAGAGTAATAAACCAATCAATAACCGCTAATTATTACATTTCCAATAATGCTAATAACTTTTGATTGCATTAGCCTATTATCATGAAACATGTCTCAAAATGTTCCTTGGGACATGCCGACAACATACATACCAATTATGTCATATTAAGCAAAACTTCCTGTCCGCCATTTTGATTCATGTTGAAAACCTTTTTTTTTTAAAACTCATCCTCAACCGTTTGTCTGATTTTCACCAAAATTGAATCAGATCATCTTCAGACCGTGCTGACAAAAAGTTATGGATTTCGTGTCAATAGACGAAACCGTTTTTGTACAGCGCTGCTTCAGATGTCAGGCATCTTCACAAAATGAGTCTGAGGCTATATCTCTGCAAAGCCCATTAGTGGTCTTCCAGTGACATCTAGTGGTCGTAAATGCAATTTATCATACAACACTGTCTCTTTAACCTTTATAACTGTTATATGTTGTCTTAATTTCATTCCAAAGAAGCATACGCAATTTATGTATAATTTCACAGTCTGGATAATAGTACTGCACTGATTTTAAATAACCTAGATATGGCTGACAGTAAAAGAATAGAACAGAATTACAGACACACACAAACATGAAATGTTTAAACTACTATATTAATACTCAATAAGCATGCTTAAACCCACACACAGATGCACACATTTTGTTATATATATAGATAATTAAAATAAATGATGGGTGATAAAACCTATTGCAAGTCTTCTGTTTTTATGGGCTACTATGTTCTATTTTTCAGGTTTCATTGCAATCATAATCTGGCATAATTATAAACATTAGATATATCTGTATGAAAAAATTGGTAAACTTTGACTCAATGTGATCTGAAATGCTTGAACAGTAATATTAAATAATAGTAATATACATTTTTTCTAGATGAATCCCTCAACAAGCCCATAAACTGTAATGTTTTAGTCTTTAGTGAGCTCATTAGTGGTCTTCCGGTGACATCTAGTGGTTATAATTGCAATTTTTTATTCAACACTGGGTTTTGAAGCTTTATAAATATTACAGTGTTCTTTTTTACCTAATCTCTGTTAAATTTTGCATGATTGTTTAGAAAAAATACAGATCTAATGCATGTGTGATTATATTACCCCCTTTTTTTTTGCAGTTTAATGCCATTCACAACAGAAATCTTTTGTTTTTTAGGCCTGTTTAAAAGATATCTAACCAAAGGACAAAATACAACATATTTTTTCAAAGTTATTGATCTAGAGAGTCCTGAGAATATTACTGCAGTGGTTTGATCAAGACTGAACAAAAAACCAGGTGACCCAAAACATTCAAATTCGTGGACCAATTTTATGAAAAAGGCTATAACTCGGGAACAAAATGAGATATCTTCACCAAACTCAGAACTCATATGCATGAACAAAAACTTTAGTCAAATTATTATTTTTTTTCCATATCTGCCACTTAGTGGCGCTACAGGATGAAAAAAAATCAAATGGCTATAACTAAGCAACCGTTGATCCAATCAACTTGAAAATTGATATGGCCCAATGTGGCACAAGTGCTCTATGAGGAATTTCACTTATCTTAAAAAACATGGCCGCCATTGGCCAAACAACTTTAAGCACCTATTTGACAAGGTTAATGGAAGTCGATCGGAACGAAACTCGGTGGGCATGTTCGACTCATTGCCCTAAAGGTCTGTAAGTATTTTGAAAGAAATTGCCCACAACATTGTCACCTCCCACAGAACACAACAAAGCGATTTGATTACAGCGCCAACTATTTTCCAAAAATGATAATGCATCATTTTACTGGAGTTTTACTGGCTGTTTCAATTACACTCTTCCAATTAATTGCTTTTTCTTACTCGTTGCATTTGGTCTGATGCTCCATGCCATGCTTAGCTCCTCGCTGTGGAACTTTTATTAACGATTTTCAGCCATTTCAATTACATCATGCAATTATTAATTTCATTATTCATTGTTGCATTTGGTCTGATGCTACATATGCTTAAGCTCCTGATGTTGCCGCTGGAATGCTTGGCCCGTGATTGCTGCTTGCAGCTATATTTAGGGGCCAAGCACCGAAGGTGCGATAGGCA